>NC_060149.1:828566509-828869540 GCF_021461385.2 Schistocerca piceifrons | reverse complement strand
GGGCTTGATATGACTAATTTTAGTTCAGCACAACAACATTCAAAGAAGAATTCCTAACTTAAATAATCAAAATCTGTCTTTATTTCATATGTTATGCTGGTATCGGGAGTATGCACAAGCCCCCCATGGGATCTTTCTTTTCTGCAAAAGGTGCATGCTACATTGAAATGTTCCAGTTTATTTAATATTTTTATAGAGTCACTAGTTAACCGATGCTCACTTGAATGGACAACCTTGATTTTTTGCTTTGATTGTGGATAATTTGCAGGTCTTCTATTTTTAAACTATCTGCCTTCAGATCATTTATATTCCAATGCATTCAATAATTTTTTCACCTTTCTTTATCAGTTTAAGTACACATTTTCATAGATTTCTTACCTCAGTTTTTTCTTCATACCACTTACTAATAAAAAAAATCCTTCTGATGGGCTAGTGGTGAGACTCTTCTCTTATTAGGGAGACAAGTGACTCCTGTTGCTTCTGCTGTTGTTGATATAGTTTCCATTATTGGTGTTGCTTTTTTCCCCTTGGCTCCCGTCACTACACACTGCAACTGGTGCTGTTCCTTCCTCATTTATTTCCACAGGAGAAGCTTGAACTGCTGCTGCTGTTTGCAGAGTGCTAGCATAACTTTTCCTGTGACATATTTCTTGTGTGGTATCTGTTGTTGACAGTGCATATGTACTGTCAATCTTTAAGTGAGCTTTTGGTTCTGTTTCTGAGGTTTCTGGCATGAAGATAAATGGTCCATTTCCGGCCTTGATGTCACTTCTGTTACCACACACGTCTTACTTATAGAATTAGACATAACACACTTGTCGTTGAGAGGCATGGCTACCTAGATATCCTGCTTAAAGCATAACTTTTGACAAATTATTTCTAAAAGCTTGCAAATAATTAATTTCTTTCACACTCTGTTCAGATGGTGGCCATAATTTGTGTGGAATTTTCTTCCAAGTTCACACACATCCACAAATGTTGCATTTTTAAATTGTCTGCAGATATTTTGAATGTCTTTGTTTGCTTTTTGTACCTTTCATTTACAGAGGACCAGTTTGGTAGGTCATGACAATGTGCAACTGAAAAAAATGATCACATTTGTGTTTCTAAACTCAAGCAATCTTGGCATAAGAGAAATGAGTTCATTTCTATTGTTCGCTGTTATGTCGTATGTTCCTGTGAGGAAAACAGAGAAATCATTTGTGCTCAGCTCCAATAGTTTTTCACAGCTTACTGCAGTCACAGCTTTGAAACTGGCACCTGTTTCACAATGGTGTTGATTTTGTAAGTACATCTATTACTTCATTTGGTGGCTATTCCTCATTCTTGACTATCTGCAAACAGATCAATTTTATTGCACTTGTTAAGGGAAGTTTACATGTTTCAAAAATAATGTTGTCAACTGCTATGTTTTCTTTTGAACTAGTGCCCTCTAGTATGAGATACTCTGATAAACACTCAACAGATGACATGCAGAGAGCAAAATTAGATAACTTCAGAGTAAAGACACTTCAACTGTCAAAATTTTATCAGCAAATTGTTAAAACATTTGTATCAAAGTTCCTGAGTTTACTCCCCTCTAGGTAATTTCTAATGCTCAAATTATTCTTGAGACTGAAAGCTGGCTCGAAGCCATATAGAAAGCTCTGAAGTATTTAGTGGGCTATGGAACATGTATCACAAAGACAGATTAGGCACCATAGGAGGGGGAGTGTTCAACGCAACTGACAAAAGTATTGTCTCTAATGAGACTAATTTTGAGTGTGACTCTGAAGTTATCTGGACACATACGACAAGTCTATGTGAGATCAAGTTAATCATTGGATATTTTCACCAGTCACCTGATTCTGCAGTGATAATTTTTGAGTCATTCAAAGAAAGTCTATGCCCAGTAGTGCAGAAATACCAAGATCATGCTACATTAGTTGAAGGCAACTGTAACGTTCTAAGTATAGACTGGGACATCTATGGATTCATCCCAGGGTATATGGATAGACAGTCTTGTGAAATTCGAGGGTGGTTTGAAAAGTTCTTGGAAAGGAATAGAAAAAAGTACTTACATCACTGAAACTTTTTTATTTTTCAATTTAGTCTCCTTGTAGATTAATGCACTTGGTCCAACGATGTTCCAGTGCCTTGCTCTGATCTCGAAAATGAGTTTCCTCCAGGCCTGTAATATAGTTGTCAACTCCGGCTATCAGTTCTTTGTTTGAAGTGAATCTTCGTCCACCTAGAAAAATTTTCAGTTTTGGGAAGAGATGGAAGTCTGATGGAGACATATCAGGTGAATAAGGCAGATGTGGCAACAATTCATACCCTAGTTCATGTAATTTTGCCATGGCAACAGTATATGTTTGAGCGCGCATCATCTCAATGGAAGATGACTTTGTTTCTTGCTAAACATGGCCTTTTTTTGCATATCTTTTGTTGCAATTTGTCCAGGAGGTTAGCATAGTATTCTCCAGTAATTGTTTACCCAGTGGGAGATAATCTACAAACAGAATCTCCTTCGCATCCCAGAACACTGACGCCATGACCTTTCCCACTGAAGGAATTGTCTTTGCGTTCTTTGTTGATGGAGAATAAGCATGTTTCCACTGCTTTTACTGTTGTTTTGTGTCTGGGGAATGGCAGTGCACCTAAGTTTCATCTGTGGTCACAAACTGGCACAAAAAATCTTGTTCATTTCTCCTAAATCGGGCCAAACATTGTTCCGATATGTCCATTCTCATGCATTTTTGATCCAGTGTCAAGAGTCACAGCACCCATCTTACAGACAAATTTTTTTTTTTTTTTTTTTTTTTTTTTTTTTTTTAATTTCTAATTCTTCAGTTAAAATGTGATATACCCTTTCAGATGACATCTGGCAAGCATGAGCAATTTCACGCACTTTCAGTCAGTGATCCTCCATGACCATTTTGTGCACTTTTGCAATGATTTCAGGAGTAGTGACACATCTTGGCCGACCACTGCACGGATCATCATCTAATCTCTCCTGATCAAATTTAAATTCATTTATCCACTTGGCAACAGTTGAATATGAAGGAGCAGAGTCCCCCAGTGTATTCTGGAAATAGGCATGAATGTCCTTTGCTTTCATACCTTTCTTTGCAAAGTACTTAATCATTCCTCGAATCTCGATTTTTACCACCTTCGCAAATCACTAAGCGGGAACAACAACAGAGCCACGTCACCACCACACCTCTCTTCCAACAGGATTGACGTGGCACGTATTTACAGTCAACAGTCCAATGAATATCATGTGAACAACTTGTTGCACTAGCACTGACCTCTCACCATGATTCCGAGAACTTTTGAAACCACCCCCATACTTTAAATCCTTTTTCCGAACACTGTCTCGAGCAGCTAGTTCAAGAGCCCACACACGATGCAAATATTTTATGCTTCATAGCTACAAACAGGCCTTAACTAATTGATGGCATCAGTATAGAGACAGGGATTAGTGACAATTATGTCATCATAGCAACTTTGCTTACTATGGTTCATAAATCAATCAAAAAGGCTTGGAGAGTATTTTTGTTAGAAAGAGAAGATCGACAGTTTTATTTTCCTCACTTTTCGATGCACACTCGTGTCTAGAACAGACAGGAAAATCAGAACAATTACATGTCTAAAAGTTCATGACATATTTTGAAACCCAAAACAGATCATGAAATAAACACAAATATACAGCAGATCTGATGTCTAAAATATTCTCCTAGAATCCAAAGCACTATCCTACAGATGAGAAAAATGGCTGGAATTTTCGGAGAATTTTTGATGTCCTAAAAATGCTGGTCTCTATATGTTCTAAATCCACAATGATGGGTTGGGGATAGCATTCCACCTGTCCCAACCAGAGGAGGCTGGTCTGCCTGGACTTGTCTCCGAACACTAGAACAGAGAAGGTATCATGCAACTCCCTAATGTCACAGAACTTCCTGTAGATACCTTGCTCTGTCCCATCTTGTTCAAACCAGTCTGTAGAGACTCCTATGCCCCCACGAAGGCGCAAGACTTTAGCAACAGCAAGACACGGGAAGTAACATAGTTCACAGAAGTTACCACATCCAGTTGATAGTGTTGTGTGTATTACCTGTGAAGAAGAATTTTTTTGAGGCCGGTAAGATCTGTGTTTGTTATGGTTTTCATCAAAATTCTATATGCTGCACTGAACTGTTGGAATAACTTAGCTATTCTGATTTCTAAGAGATGGAAGCCTGTAGGAAGACTTCTTCAAAATTAAATCTCATTTAAACATTTTGAGTTGTTAAGAAATGGAGTTCTCGAACTTTATTTTTAGTCACTGAAGTACATAATAATGAAACTCACTAAAAGCAGAAGGAGACATGCAGCAAAACTGGAGATACAGTGGGGAAATTTGCATTTGTACAACAAGATGCTGAAATAGCAGGTAAGGGTTTATGCGAATGTCTCAGCCTACATTCAAAAAATTTGTAAATCAAATCAGTGTCTACTACATTCAGTGTTTATTATTAATTTTAAGTACCATTAGGGAATAAATGGTTTAGGGTGTAAGTATAAGAATTTCAGTGTTATACTGAACAATTTTCAGATCTTACCTGTGAGGCTTAAAGAGAAAATTCTGTAGGACAGATTACATAAAAGTATTCTGTTAGTCCTGCTTGTGGGCCAGTACAGTGAGAAAGATTTCTAAGTTCAAAAGAGGTAGTACTGATCTTTTTGGGTTTACCAAAAAGACACACTTTCTGAACAAATGTTCCAACTTCATTCTAGATAATTTAGTCATGTTTTCTTGCTAACTGGCAGTTACTGTCTCATCACTATTTACTATCTGAGGCTAACGTCAGGTTATTTGCACAAGGTCAGGTTATTTGCACATGGTCAGGTGCTGATGTTACACCCATCTGCTTAGACTTGTGACATAACTGTGATGTGGTGTGGTGTGTGATGTCATGGTGAGGTTTGATGTTTTTGAGTCTGTCTGTGTTTGTAGATGGTATGTTGTATTTGGTGGCACTCTCTCATGCTGGATGTTTGTTAGTGAGTTGTTTGACACAAACTGAATCTTTCAGGTTGCTATTGGAAGAATTTGTGCTGGTTTTCTGGTGAGATAGTTTGAATTTTCATATTGTGGCTGATGGATTCGTTTTTATGTTTGGAAATATTAGTGCCATGTGTTTCTTATGGTCAGAGATTTAATATTAATTTTTCTTTTTTCTTCAGTTGTCAATAAAACACAGATATTTATGAGTAGGTCATTGCTTGTTGCAGTGGGAGACAATATGATGGCTGTTATAAAGTTTCTGCAGTTACTCACACAGACGGTGGACAGTTTTTGTGTGTGTGGGGGGGGGGGGGGGGGGGGCGCAGCCTGAGGACTAGGTAAGGCTGGAAGGTGAGAGCTCGGTTGTGTGTGGCCAAGCTGAATGGGAAAGCAGAATGTTAAGAGTAAAATAAATTGTCCCATACCTGTGCAGATAGTATTGTATGGGTGGGTACAGTGGAAGTGCACTACCTTGTCACGAATAAATTACAAATAGGCATATGTTAAGCTGTCTGTGAAGTTACGGTCCTGTGACATAGCAGTAGGAGCCACCGTTATACACATTAAAGTACTTCAACAGATGGAAAGCCTCCACACAAGGTTAGTACACAACGAAAAGAGCCAGCGCGACGTAGCGCCTGATAACAGGAAACTTCCACTCAGAGCGGCTACATGACAGACTCAGGGATCAGAAGGCAGCCAGAGTGATGGAAGATTCCCCAAGCATAGCTTAACAGCCTGTCGAGGATTCCGCTAGTATTCTGCCTCCAACGAGGTCATTGCGCTACTCTGCCTCAGGGTCGGGACTTAGACTCTCACAGCATCTAGTTGCACAGAGTAGTAGTTACACCTCCCACAGTTTAGTTCAAGTGTCAGTGCCTTGTAAGCTTGAGTAATGTTTACTCTAACTCTCTCTCTTCTTCATCAGAAGCTTATTTACGATCACACTGAGTTCCCTGGTTTAAAAGTTATTCCAGCTCTACAGATTCTGCTCCAGAACTACGAGCTGGATGAGCCCACTCTGCCTCAGCCAGGTTAGTGTCTAGCACCCTCTTCCTGATCTGCTCGCAGGAAACCAATCAGACACGACATAAAACTTTGGTGCCAGTTGTGTGTGTTTGGACAGCTGTTTGGACATTCGTTTACAAGATTTGGCATAGGTTTGCCAACCATTTAGTTACAGCCCATAAACTTGAGGAATAGGTGTGAAGCTTCATATTTTGGATACAGCTCAGCCCGAAGTTGAGATTGACTGATGGCTTAGAGAGAGAAATTAATAGTGGGTTGACTACGGGCATGAGGGCACGCCATTCCTTCCACTCCACCCATGGAAGAAGACAACCTCCGAGGCCATCAGGTGGACAAGGCAGTCCATCAGAAGCGGCTACATCACCCTTGTGGGTCTGCTGCAGCCAACGACACACAGGAACAACAGAAGAAAATTTAAAGTAAAGGTGAGACAAAAGTTTAACAATAACATCATGTCTAATGAACAAAATGTTTGTGATAGTCAGGCAAATCCATCTGCAACTCCAAGGCAATATATTATCCTTAGTGAGGCTATCAAATTGCTATCGCATCCTTTTAATGGAAATAAGGCAGAATTAAATGAATTTTTGGATAATTGCGACAGTGCTTTCGACTTGGTAGCACCAGAGCAGCATGATGTTTTGTTGAAATTTGTAAAAGCACGTATAGTTGGGGCTGCTAGAAGCAAATTGCTAGTGCAAGATTTAAGTGCTACTTGGCCTTCAGTCAGAGCTGTCTTAGTAGAAAATTATGCATGCAAGAGAATGCTAGACTATTACGCTTGCAAAATGTTCGTGAGCAGAAAGGAACCGTGGGGAAAACATAGCCCAATGAGGTTCGCGAATAGACGCACTTTAGCACCAGTTCTGCGAGGAAATAAAAGAGGTGATGACGGAATCATAGTTAGCAGGCAGCCTTGCATTAGTGTTCAAATTAGGTCGTGCAGTATTCACACAAGGCTTGTATGACACTAATATTAAGACAATAGTAAGGGCTAGAGGTGAGTCAATAACTCTCTCCGAAGCAGTAGATATTGCATCAACAGAAGAAAGCGCGATTGCGTCTGCATGAGAGAAACCAATGGAAAGGAGAGCTCAGAAAACAGATGGTTGGGTGGTTTAAAGATTAAAGGGACCAAACTGCAAAGGTCATTGGTCCCTTGTTTCATAAAAACACAAAGCACATTGAATCTATCCACCAGTCAGGCGAAGCACTAAAATAAAAAATTCCGGGGGAAGAAAAGCCCCAAGGTCAATGGTAAGACAACACGGAAAACGGAGCACAGCAACAAAAACAACACATAAAAGAAAAGCAGAAGGAATTAAAACTGTACAACAGAGGACTGTGGCTGGCTGATCACAAAAATAATAGGATGAGCCAGCCACTCTGCAACACGTTAAAACCTCCAGCCTAAAAGATTAGGGTGGAGTCGAATTAGAACACAAAACTAATTAAAAGATACAGCTCAAAAGAGGGTGACATAATAAAATTAAATGGACCTATAAAAGCCACATGCGCGAATAAAACTTAAAACCCGATCTGCCATAGATACATTGTCACCTCAAAGAGATGATAAGTAACCCTGGAGATTAAAAGCTCACCTGAGAGTGGTTAAAAGAGGACATTCCAACAACACATGGGCCACCGTCATGGTTGCACCACAGCGATAATGAGGGGGGTCCCTTCGACGCAACAGATGACCATGCGTCAGCCAAGAGTGACCAATGCGGAGCCTACAGAGAATAACAGAATCTCTGCGAGAGGCCCGCATGGAGGAACCCCACACAGTCGTGGTCTCCTTTACTCGCCGCAGCTTGTTGGGTACAGACAGAGTACGCCATTCGTCTGCCCACATCCCAAAGACCCAACGGCGCAACACCAATCGGAGATCAGTTGCCGGGAGGCCGATCTCCAACGGCAGTTTGCGGGTAGCTTCTTTGGTTAACTTGTCGGCGAGTTCATTTCCCGCTATCCCAACGTGCCCGGGGTCCATATGAACACCACTGAACGTCCACGCTGTTCAAGAGCATGAACGGAGTCCTGGATGGTAACAACAGTGGGATGGCGTGGGTAGCACTGGTCAAGAGCCTGTAGACTACTGAGAGAGTCACTGCAAATGACAAAAGACTCTCCAGTGCCGGTACGAATACGCTCAAGGGTACGAAAAATGGCTGTTAGCTCTGCAGTGTAAACACTGCAGCCTTCCGGCAAAGAGTGCTGGTCTACATAATCCGCATGAGCATAAGCGTACCCCACACGGCCATCAACCATCGAGCCATCTGTATAGATAGCCTCCGAGTCGCGGGATGCGTCGAGGAGAGCAAGAAATTGGCGACACAAGACTGCAGGAGGAAATGAATCCTTTTGCCATCGTGAGAGGTCCAGCCGAAGCTGCGGCCAATGAATACACCAAGGTGGTGTATGTGAGTGGACCTGAAAAGCAGATGGAAGAGGCAAACATTCGAGTTCACTAAGGAGTGACCAAACACAGATCCCAACGGTATGGCCTGATCACGGCCGCCGGTGTGGGATATGGACTGCCGCATTAGCGAAAAGGAGACGGTAGTTAGGGTGATGGGGCGAACAACGGATGTGGGCAGCATAGTTGGCTAACAGTTGTTGACGCCGAATGCGAAGCGGAGGAACCCCAGCTTCAGCAAATTGGCTATTAACAGCGCTGGTGCAGAATGCTCCTGTCGCCTATCGAACCCTACAGTGGTGAACGGGGTCCAGCAGTTGCAACGCTGAGGGTGACACTGAGCCATACGCCACACTCCCATAATCCAGTCGGGACAGCACGAGGGCTTTGTAGAGCTGCAGCAGCGTATTACGATCTGCACCCCAAGTTGTGTTGCTGAGGCAGCGGAGGGCATTCAGATGCTGCCAGCACTGACACTTGAGCTGACGAATATGTGGAAGCCAAGTAAGCTGGGCATCGAACAGCAATCCCAGAAAACGGTAAGTGTCAACAACCCTGAGCATGGCATCCTGAAGATAGAGCTCAGGGTGGGGATGGACAGTTCGACGCCGACAAAAGTGCATAACACAAGTCTTCGCAGGAGAAAATTGAAACCAATGGGCTAGGGCCCACACCTGCGCCTTGCGATGGCTCCCTGCAACCTACGTTCTGCAACACTAATGGTGGAGGAGCTGAAAAAGATGCAGAAATCGTCAGCATATAATGTGGGTGAGGCAGACAACCCTACTGTCCTGTTCCTGTGGAACTCCATTCTCCTGGATATGAAGTGAACTATGGGATGTGACAATTAAAATGCGGAATGTCCGAACAGAAAAAAAATTCTGAATAAAAATGGGGAGAGAGCCCCAGAGACCCCACCCGTGCAACGTGGCGAGAATATGGTGCCGCCATGTCATGTCATACGCTCTGGAGAGGTCGAAAAAGACGGAGTCGAGGTGTTGGCACCTGGAAAAAGCAGTGCGGATTGTAGACTCAAGGAAGACCAAAGTATCGACGGTGGAACGGCCCTGACGGAAGCTGCTCTGGCACGGAGCCAGAAGACCCCGAGACTCGAGCAGGCAACACAGCCGTCGACTCACCATATGTTCCAGTAGCTTGCACAGAGTGTTTGTCAAGCTGATGGGCCGATAGCTATCCACATTAAGCGGGTCCCTACCAGGCTTCAGCACCGGAATTATGTTACTTTCTCGCCACTGCGACGGAAAGACACCATCGCCCCATATGCGGTTGAAAATGGCAAGAACACATCGCTGACAGTCCGGGGACAGGTGTTTGAGCATCTGATTGTGGATGCGATCTGGCCCAGGGGCTGTATCGGGGCACTGTGCCAGGGTGCTTTGGAGTTCCCACAAACTAAATGGGGCGTTATACGCCTCAGGGTGGCGAGAAGCAAAAGAAAGCCATTTGCCTTCCTCCCGGCGTTTTAGCGCACGAAACGCGGGCGGGTAATTCCTCAACACAGAGGCCCGAACATAGTGCTGTGCGAAATGCTCAGCGATTGCATCGGCATCGGTGGATAGCGCCCCGTTGATGGTAAGCCCTGGGACACCTGTAGAGTGCTGCAATCCACACCTGGGAGGGTGAAGTACGGGAACCAATGGTGGAAACGTACCTCTCCCAGCACTCCTGTTTCCGCCTTTTGATGAGCCGCCGGGCCTGAGCATGGAGACGTTTGAATAAAATGAGGTTCTCCAAAGACGGGTGCTGCTTATGTCGCTGAAGAGCCCGCCGACGTTCTATAATGGCTTCAGCGACCTCCGGAGACCACCAAGGCACTGACTTTCGCCGGGGGCACCCTAACGAACGAGGAATGGTACGTTCCGCAGCGGAAACAATTGCGGCAGTCAGTGTCTCAACCGACACATCGATGGTACCATGGGGGAGAGATTCAACAGTGGCAGCAGAGGAGAACGTGTCCCAGTTTGCCTTGCTAAATGCCCATCTAGGTAAGTGTTCTTGGGAGTGACGCTGGGGTAGTGAAAGGAAGATGGGAAAATGGTCACTACCACACAAGTCCTCATGGACTCTCCAGTGGACCGATGGTACAAGCCCTGGGCTCCACAACGACAGATCTATGGCCAAGAACGTGCCATGCGCCACACTGAAATGTGTGGCGGCGCCAGTGTTTAAGAGGCAGAGGTCGAGTTGGGAGATGAGATTCTCGACATCTCTGCCTCAGCCAGTAATCTTCGTTCCACCCCACAGGAGACTGTGGGCGTTAAAATCCCCCAGGAGAAGAAAAGGCGTGGGAAGTTGGGTGACAAGTGCAGCCAATTCGGTCAGGGAGACTGTACCCCCTGGAGGGAGATAGACACTGCAGACGGTTATGTCCTGGGTAATCCTTACGTGGACAGCCACAGCTTCCAATGATGTTTGAAGGGGCACAGGAGCACTATATACAGAGGTAAGGACGTACACGCAGGCTCCACCTGACACACTATTGTAAGTGCTACGGTTGCAGTAATAACTCCTTTATCCACGAAGGACAGGGGTCCGCATTGCCAGGAACCAGGTTTCCTGGAGGGCAATGCATAAAGCAGGTGTCATGCTTAGAAGCTGACATAGCTAAAATAACCGCCACAATTCCACTGGAGGATTGTACAAAGCGTGTCCTGTAGGGGCATGCAGGCACTGAAAAGGCAAATTACGTCACAGGGTCACATGCTGCCATTGACTGAGTGACGCACATCGCTACATCCATCATTTCTGAGGACATGGCGAGATCCAGGTCATCAGGGGACGCAAAGAGCTCGACCTCATCCTCAGAGGCTGAGCTGACAGGAAGCGGTGGCGCGGGAACCACTGGGTCCTTATGCTTCTTGGAGAGCTTCCTCTTCTCTCTCTTGTCTTTGGGAGGAGGGTTTGTATGCTGGGAGGGCTTTCCTGGCGCATTATCGGGAACAGAGGAAGAGTGTGAAGCCCTTCGACCAGCAGCTGGTTGCTTCTTCAGCCACTGGCTAGTGTCTTGTGAGACATTGGTAGAGTCCTTGGAAGGGACTCCCCCAAGGGACCCCTTCCGAACGAAGGAGGCCAGAGGAGGCTGTTGCATCTCCGGCGGAGTAGCCGGAGAGGGCTGTCGCTTCTCCGGCTGAGGAGCTGGAGAAGGCTGTCGCTTCTCTGGCTGAGAGGTGGGGACTGACGTCCCCAGTTGTTCGGGCCGCACTGCTCCCAAACTGGGCGTTTCGGGAGTAGTGTTAGAGAGAGTGGTCCGTACCTGTGGTGGGGCAGGCGTAACTTGATTTCTCTGTGGGCCAACGGAGAAGGGAGTCTTTGCAGGAACTGGTGGTGTCAATGTGACGGTAGCATAACTCCTCAACATAGGTGTGGGATTGAGTCGTTCCAGCTTCTTCTTTGCCTCTTGGTAAGTTAAACGGTCCAAGGTCTTAATTTCTTGTATCTTCCACTCTCGTTGGTAGACTGCACAGTCTGGTGAGCAGGGAGAATGATGCTCCCCACAGTTAACGCAGGTGGGAGGCGGAGCACATGGAGCATTAGGATGCGAAGGTCGTCCACAATCACGACACGTGAGGCTGGCAGTGCACCTGGAGGACATGTGTCCGAATTTCCAGCACTGGAAGCATCGCATAGGGGGTGGGACATAGGGCTTGACATTGCACCGGTAGATCATGACCTTGACCTTCTCAGGCAAGCATTCACCCTCAAAGGCCAGGATGAAGGCACCGGTAGCGACCCTATTATCCTTGGACCCCCTAAAGACACGATGGACAAAGTGTACATCTCGTCGTACCGAGTTCTCCCGTAGCTCGTCATCAGACTGTAGCAGAAGATCTTTATGAAAAATAATCCCCTGGACCAAATTTAAGGACTTATGGGGAGTGACGGTAACGGGGATGTCACCGAGCTTCTCACAGGCGAATAATGCCCGGGACTGTGCAGATGAAGCTGCTTGTATCAGAATGGTCCCACTCATCATTTTGGAAAGAGACGCCACTTCCCCAAACTTATCTTCAAGATTGTGCACAAAGAGAAGAGGCTTAGTCCCCAAAAATGAATCCCCATCAGGTCTCCTGCATACAAGGTACTGCGGTGAGTATGGTTCCTGTCTGTCTGCAGCCCTACATTCCTCCCATGGTGTGGCGAGGGAAGGGAACGAGTTGGGGTTATATGTCACAGCGTTAAATTCCACCTTACCACGCTTAGAGACATTGGCGGTCAGGCGACCACCAGATTGAGATTTCACCCGCTTCATTGCGGGGCATCCGCCGCAATGCCACCCACTCCGACCGGGGGCTCTCCCCATGGGCGCCACCCAGCCACAGCAAAGGCCACCTGGCAGGATGGCCGTTGCCGGGAGTCCCAATGCCCCAGAGAGACGGGCATCTACTCCTTGGCTTACGTGGGGAGGTGTCAGCTCAGGCATCAGCAGTACGATCCCTGTGTTGTCGGGGGGCTACAACCTAGAGGGTACATGACGACCCCACCGCAACGGGCTGGCTACCATGCTGGATTTTGGGTGCCATGGGTAGTCCATAGTGATCGTAGGTGCAGTGGTGACGCACTAAGGGTGTAACCTACACAATCCATCAGGTGTGCATGTCCAAAATGAGGGATGGAGGGTGCAGTTACGACGCCAAGACGATAAAAAGAGTGCCAAGGTCTTAGGACACAGAGGACTGATGGTGCACCACGTAAGGTGTCCTTCCCCAAAAGGCTCGTACTTCTGTTGAATTTGGAAAAATGGAGGTCAAACCCCAATGGGGACCATCACATTAAAGGCCGAAACAGTTGAGACTCCTTTTAGTCACCTCTTACGACAGGCAGGAATACTGCGGGCCTATTCTTACCTCTGGACCTGCAGGGGGGTCAGAAAATAGCATCTCATAAAATTCAAAAGTGTTTTAATTGTGGAAAACTGGGGCACATAGCAAAGAAGTGTTCTGATAATAAGAGGGTACACAGTGTAGTCATGGTACCAGTACAGATGAAACCGCGAAAAGAAGAAAAGAGCGACAAAGAACGTTTTGCAGAAAAGCAGAAAGAAGGTAAGGTTTATGGGGAACATTACGACCCAATGACAAATATTGTGTGTTTTAAGTGTAATCAAAAATGTCATTATGCTTGAAACTGTAAGAATTGGCCCTTAATACAGAAGAAATATGGGGCACAGGGAAACTAAGAGGAGGCGCAATGAGGCAGTCGCATTGCGACCTATCTGGCAAGGTATAAAAGGAAGATTACACTAACAGAAATGAGTATATCATGGTAAGATGTGTAAAGGGCGTACAGAATCCAATGAGGCTTTTGATAGATAGTGGGGCACAAATAAGTCTGTTGAAAACGAATAGTGTACAGGGATCAGAAAAGTGAGATCCTACTCAGAGTATTAGAATTAAAGGTATTAGTAAATATGTTGTTAAAACAGAAGGCGCCCTAGAAATTGAGTTACAGGTTGAAGACGGAATTGTAAGACACCAATTCCATGTAATAGGGGCAGAAGTGGATCTGCCATTAGATGGACTTTTAGGCAGTGATTTTCTTGCAAAGCATAAGCAATTATAGATTATGGAACAAGAGATGTTATGATTTGTGGGAAACGATTTACGCTGCGAACGGCCCAAGAGTCGTGTCGAGTAGTAGTTGTTAAGAGAGTGTTAGGAAGCGCTACTAGAAACGTGAAGAGTACTGCAGGTGCTAGCAGGATAGAGACACCGCATAATGTTTATCCATTTATGGAAGGAATCGTGAAAGGAGGTCAAGATGTGTCGAAGTGTAAGTACTTTGAAAGCGATAGGAGTCAGGTGTGAGAAAAATGTTAGAAAGAAGTCTATGGCGGTAAGAGCCAGACGCAAGAAAAATGTTAGTAAGAGGTTGATGAGTCCCACAAAGGATAGGTGCAATCATAGCTGCTTAGAAGGAGATGATTTTGCAAAGGCAAGAAATGAAAAGTGTAATGATTCAGTTTCAGTAAAAGCCGAGTTAGTAAAGATAGAGCCTGACAAAAGGTCTAGACACAGTTATGCAGAGGTGTTGCCGAACACAGATTTGAAGGTCAATTTAGCTGCAGTTTACGCTGCGGAATTAGAAAACTGTTATGATAGTAAGCCTACTGTGAGACATGAAGGATGTACAATGAAACAAAAGTGTACATTAATTGTAGGCCCTAGAGAAGAAAGGATTGTAAAAGTACGAGTAAGTTTATTGGATGCATCGGAAGTGATCATTCCAAGACGAGAATTACAGGCAGGTTTAATTGTACCGAACGCATTAGTTGCTGTAAGGGAAGGTAAATGTATAATAAGTGTCTTAAATACTAATGAAAAGAAAGTTGAGTTAGAAGATCCTGTATTGTTAACCGAGGAGCTACCTCTGGTGGAAGAAGCAATGGTAAGACAAGCACAAAAAGTACATTCAGATAGGAAATCCAGAACCAGTAAATTAAAAGAAGTACTGCGTGTAAATCACTTAAGTAGTGAAGAGAAGGAAGCTATAATAGAGATATGTCTAGCTTACAATGATGTGTTCCAATTGTTGGGAGATAAGTTAACCTATACAGAGGCTGTTAAACATGAAATTCCACTAATGCCAGAATCCAAGGGAAAGGTAGTTAACGTGAGGCCTTATCGAATACCACAGGCACAGAAAGAACTATTGCAGGCCGAAATTGATAAGATGTTACAAGATGACATTGTAGTACCCAGTAGTAGTGCCTGGTGTCACCTTTACTATTAGTGCCCAAAAAGATGGACACCAGTCGAAATCAAAAATGGCGTGTAGTAGCAGACTACAGATGATTAACATTTAATAATGTATTTCCCTTACCAAGGATAGATGAAATTTTAGACGGATTGGGAAAAGCAAAGTATTTCTCCACTCTGTATCTAGCCAAGGGCTATTATCAAGTGCTATTAGACGAATGAGACCAAGAAAAGACTGCTTTTAGCACTCCCTAAGGCCATTATGAGTATAAAAGGATGCCTATGGGATTTAAAACAGCTCCAAATACTTTTTAAAAGTTAATGAATATGGTCTTAATGGGACTTCAAGGTGAGAAGGTATTCATTTATTTTGATGATGTGAAAATTTTCGGTTTGTCATTAGAAGAACGTAATCACAGGCTAGAAGAGGTTTTTGAGAGACTCAGATAGTATAATTTAAAATTGCAGATAGACAAATGTGAATTCCTGCGAAAAGAAGTTACATTTCTGGGACATGTACTTACAGCCGATGGACTGAAGCCAGACCCCTGTAAGGTTGAAGCAGTGCAACAATATCCAAGGCCAGCGAACACAACTCAGTTGAAGGCATTCCTTGGATTAAGTGGCTATTAACAGTGATTTTTGGACAATTATAGTAAGATAGCAAAGCCACTGTATGAATTGCTGAAAAAGGGAACTATCTATAAGTGGGGAAATGAGCAAGAAGAGACGTTTCAACAGTTGAAAGAAAAACTGTTGAAGCCCCCTATTTTATAATACCTTGATTTTAGTAAGGACTGTATTGTCACCACAGATGCGAGTCAGACCACTCTTGGAGCAGTCTTATCACAAGGTAAGTTAGGAAGTGATTTACCTGTTGCATAGGCATCGAGACCTTTGAATAAAGCGAAGAAAAATTATAGTACAATCGAAAGGGAAATGTTAGCCATATGTTGGGCAGTCAAACATTTTCGACCATATTTGTTTGGACGTAAGTTCACTGTCTGTACAGGTCATAAACCACTATTGTGGATAAGTAGTGTATCAGATCCTTCATCCCGATTGTTAAAATTTAGGCTCAAACTTGAAGAGTATGACTATCAGATTGTATACAAAAGTGGCAAAATAAATCTGGTAGCAGACGTGCTATCATGAATACGAAACATTGAGACAACAAATCAGAATGTAAAAATGAATGTAAATGCACAAGAAGTAAATGATAGCGTCGAGTCAGGAGAAGCCGTAGATGAAAGTAAAGCCCAATAACAATCAAAAAGTCTAACCCCCAGAAGAGAAATTGAAAATTCTTAAGCAGTACCATGACTCACCAATTGAGGGAACTTCAAGGAATTGGTAGGACGTATGAAAGAATTAAACAATATTGTACATGGGATGGTATGAAAGCAGATATTGAGCAGCACATTCGCAAGTGCGAAAGCTGCCAAAGAAATAAGTTAACACAAAGTGAAACTAAGATGCCTATGGAAATAACATCAACCCCAGAACATGTATTTGAGCACTGTGATGTTGACATAGTTGGTCCACTCACACTAACAGATCAAGGCCATAAGTACATACTTACGTTCTAAGATGCATTAACAAAATTTCTAGTAGTGGAAGCAATTCAGCAACAAGATGCAGAAACAGTTGCTAGAGTATTGGTAGAGAAAATTATTTTAAGCTATGGCATACCATCAACATTACTAAGTGATATGGGAAGCAATTTTATGAGTGAAACAATGTGAAGAGTGTGCAGATTATTACATATAGAAATGATCCACACTACTAGTTACCATCCGCAAGCCAATGGAGCATTAGAGAGAACACATCAGAATTTGACAGAGACACTGACACACTATATAAATAGAAATCAAATGAATTGGGTCACTTGGGTTCCATATGCAGTGTTTGTATTTAACACTTCTCCACATAGTGCCACAGGTTATACCCCACATGAGTTGTTCTTTGGAAGAGTATGCAACATTCCAGATGTATTACAAAAAAGGCCCACAGATGTAATCTACAATGATGATGATTATTGTAGTGTTGACAGATTGCCAACACTACGCACATTAGTTAAGGGAGGCGGCCTAATGGCAAGCAGGCGGACTTGATGGTCTGAAACAGGATGCTCAATGAATTGCTATAAAGAAAAGTACGTAGCTACTGGAATACTTAACTTTAATCCACCATTTGTATACAGCGTTCTTGATGAGACATTTCATACGATAACTATCAAACTATGTAAGGCTAATGGCGCCTTGCTAGGTCGTAGCCATGGACTTAGCTGAAGGCTATTCTAACTATCTGCTCGGCTAATGAGCGATGCTTCGTCAGTGTAGTCGCTAGCAATGTCATCCGTACAACTGGGGCGAGTGCTAGTCCGTATCTTGAGACCTGCCTTGTGGTGGCGCTCGGTCTGCGATCACACAGTGGCGACACGCAGGTCCAACATGTACTAATGGACTGCGGCCGATTTAAGCTACCACCTAGCAAGTGTGGTGTCTGGCGGTGACACCACATTCCTCCCCCGCAAATCAGCGAATGGTCGTGTGATAAGGCTTCCGCACGCCGTGGGGAGGACCCCATGCTGACGTATGCGAGGAGGTGGGGAGCCTAACAACAGGCGAGGCTGTGCCACCCGCACCCGGCCATTCGGTCCGAGGGGAGCTAGGAAACGCCTGAAAACCTAGTCCAGGGTGCACGTCAACATGCGGTGTATGTGCCCGTAAAGAGAGAGGAGGGGCCGAAGGGTTGACCTCCATTGCGTCGGGGTATCCGACGCCCGAAGACGCCATGTGGTCCGGAGCGGGCAAGAGTTCCATGGCGGAGGACAGCTGGTCACGGGAAGCGATCGGCGGCATGTGACCCAGGGAGGCGCTTGGCGGCTACAGCGAAGCGTCGAATGCGGGCGGTGCCGGCTGGAGGACAGGCGGCGGCGGCGGAGGCGGCAGCGGCACGTCGCCATGGGGCAAAATGGAAGGCATCGTCGGTAACACCTGGGGATGAGGCAAGCCAGTAGATGGGTCCCCAGGGCGCCGACCGGACGGCACCGTCGCTGAAAGCAGACGGGGAGCGGCAGAACTCGTGCGACGACAGAGGCGCAGCTGATTGAGATGCCGACACACCTCACCAGAGGCCCCCAAAACCAAATACATCGCGCGGCCGAGGCAGCGAAGAATGCGCCCTGCGAGCCAACGCCGTGAACCTCGATAGTTGCGATAGAATACAACGTCGCCTGGAGCAAAAGCAGAAGTCCGCCGCTGCATAGGAACCTGATGCGGCGGGTGCAACAAAGACATCAAGGTTCGATGAGGACGACCGTGGAGCAACTCAGCCGGCGAGCGACCATCTCGGGGCTGAGAGCGATACGATGACAAAAAGAGCAACAACGTGTCCTCCCGAGAATGCGACTCTTTCAACTTCAACATCTGTGACTTGAAAGTCCGGACCAATCGTTCAGCGGCACCGTTTGACTGAGGCGAAAACGGCGCGGATGTCAGATGTTGAATACCATTGGCCTGGCAGAATGACTGAAATTCTGCGGACATGAATTGTGGGCCATTGTCGGAAACAATTGTCTGTGGAAGACCTTCAATGCAAAAGATAGCAGACAACGCTTGGATGGTGGCAGTTGACATCGTGGAAGACATCCGGACAACAAAAGGAAAATTACTGAAAGCATCTACCAGAACCAACCATCGAGCATTCCAGAATGGACCAGCAAAATCGATGTGCAAGCGTTGCCAAGGGGAAGTGGCTTTTGGCAATGCAAAGACTTTCTGCGGCGGTGCGGATTGTTGTTCGGCACACGCCATGCAAGAAGAACACATATTCGTAATCGCAGCATCTATTCCGAACCAAGTACAGTGCTGACGAGCAAGTTGTTTCGTTCGCACTATACCCCAATGTCCTTGGTGAAGAAGCCGTAAAACAGAGGACTGTAACGAACGTGGGAGCATGACCCTGGATTGATCATCATCAGAACGCAACAACAAAACACCACGTCGAACAAAAAGTCTTTCCTTGTGAGCAAAAAATCGGCGAACCAACGGATCCTCGATCCGAGACTTTGACAAAGGCCATTGCGTAACAACAAAACGTAAAACGGTAGTAAGGACCGGGTCAGCAGCTGTGGCTGTAGCTACACGACAAATATCAATCGGAAACGATTCGACCACTTCATCGGTTTCCGCATCAATGAACATGCAAGCAAGTTCGGAAGAATCGAATGCTTTATCCTCAGCAGCAAGCAAACGGGACAACGCATCGGCGTTTCCGTGCTTAGCAGTGGACCGATACAAGATATCGTAGCGGTACTGCGAGAGGAAAATAGACCAGCGAATGAATTTCTGCGCTGTACGCGGAGGTACAGGCTTGTTCGGATGAAAAAGCGACGTCAAAGGTTTGTGGTCTGTGATGATGGTAAAGTGACGACCATACAAGAAATCATGGAACTTAGTAACACCAAACACGAGAGCCAAAGCTTCTTTCTCTATTTGCGAGTAATTTCTTTGCACAGACGAGAGCAATTTTGACGCAAAGGCAATAGGGCGATCATGCGAGCCAACTTTGTGCGCAAGCACAGCACCGATCCCGAAATCCGATGCATCTACCATCAACAAAAGGGGTTTCTCGGGATCAAATGGCGTGAGGCAAGTATTAGAAAGCAACGCCGATTTCAACTGGCAAAAGGCGCGTTCGCATTTCGTTGTCCAGACGAACGGAACACCCTTACGGCGTACGCTATGAAGCGGAGCTGAAATGGAAGAGGCATTCTGCAGAAAGCGATGATAACAGTTAATTTTACCCAACACACTCTGTAGCTACTTCACATCCTGCGGCGAAGGCAAGTCCTGTATGGCACGGAGGTGCTCAGGACTCGGATGTATGCCTTGGGCATCAATTACACGTCCCAGGTATGGTAAGTCACGAGCAAAAAACACACATTTGTCCTTCCGCAAGCGAAGACCATTTTGTCGCAATACCTAAAATAATGTTCGTAGGTGTGCTATATGCTCGTCGGCTGTCTTTCCGGATATCACAATATCGTCCAGATAGTTCGCAGCAGTAGGGACCGACGCACAAACAGTTTGTAAATATTGCTGAAACAATGCAGGGGCGGATGCACACCCGAATGGCAGTCTTTTGAATCGGTACAAACCAAGATGCGTGTTAACCACCAAGACGCGCTGGGATTCGGCGTCCACGGGGATTTGCAAGTACGCATCTGCTAGGTCCAACTTCGAAAAGTATTTACCCGGGCACAGTTTATCAAAAAGATCTTCCGGGCGGGGTAAGGGAAAAGTTGCAATCACGAGTTGTGGATTCACTGTTGCCTTGAAGTCCACACAAACTCTCAGTTTTCCGGAAGGTTTTGGCAAAATTACTAAGGGTAAGGCCCAGAGAGAAGCTTGCACGCGTTCAATTACACCTTGTGATTCTAAATCGTTTAATGTTCGTGCGACCTCATCACGCAATGCGTGGGGAACATTGCGCGCTCGGAAAAATTTCGGTTGCGCGTTTACTTTCAGTTCCAAATGTGCTTCATAATTCTTAGCGCAACCAAGGCCCGGTGCAAAAATGTCTGCAAATTCTTCACACAGATGAGAAACACTGTCTGAAGGCACAGTCTGATTCACTGATAGGACCTGATTTACTATAGACATGTTAAACAACTGAAATAAATCTAAACCAAACAAGTTCACTGCAGTAGAAGAACGAAGAACGTAAAATGACACAAGTTTTGTTTGTCCCTTGTATGTTGCAAGAAGGCTGCACTGTCCTAACACAGGGATCTGCTGTCCTGAATTTGTAGTTAGCTTAACATTGGCGGAACACAACGGAGGTTTGCCCAGTTGTTTGTACGTGTCGTGATTGATCAATGAAACAGCAGCTCCGGTATCGAGCTGGAATGGTATGGCCTTGCCATTAAAGTCCAAATCTACAAAAAGTTTATTGTCCTGCTGGCGACAAGAGCGACTGTCTCGTGCAATTTGAACTGATACAGGTACAGCAGCACTTGCTAATTGACGTGATTTCCGGCGACGTCGACGCACAGTATTTGTGGGACGAACACAGTCACTGTTAGAGAAAGTGGCACTGGACGAAGTGGAATTAACTACATGAATGTCCATGGGCGAAGGTCCACGACCCTGAGTGTCCTTGGTTCGATTCCGGCGCAAAGCAATAGGCCTGGAATGGTTGTGATTGTCTGATCTGAGCTTTTTCTGGCAAACACTTTGAACATGTCCTTTCTTATTACAGAAAAAGCAAATAGCTTGGCGTGACGGGCAATTTGCACGCGAATGTCTAGTTGCACACCGCGGGCATGATTTCACTTTATTTGTGTGCTGGCGCGGCACACCTGGTTTAGAGCGTGGCGGCAGCTGCGCGGACGTGTGCGAGGGCAGTTTACCGGGCCATGCAGCGCGCTCGGTGGGCCGGTTAATGTTACACACGGCTGGCGAAGTTGCAAATGATTCCTGAGCAAAGTCAAGTGTGTCTTGTCTATCTAATATGTCTATCACTTGCTGAAGGGAGGGATTGACAAGTTTCAAAATCTGTTCCTGTATGCGAACATCAGAAACGTTCTGTGCTATTGCATCACGTACCATTGTATCTGAATAAGGGAGTCCACATTCACACTCAAAAGCACAATCCCTTGTAAGGCCTTGCAATGCTGCTACCCACTCCCTATTAGTTTGACCGGCCGTACGTTTTGTAAGAAAGAAAGTATACCTTTTTGCAACTACATTAACTGTTTCCTTGAAATAGGCATCTAAAGCAGACAAAATTTCTTCGTAGGACAGAGTTGCTACGTCACGTCGAGGAAACAATTTCACTATCACACGGTACGTTTGCACCCCTACACACGCCAATAAATGAGGCTGCCGCTCGT
The DNA here is from genome assembly GCF_021461385.2 of Schistocerca piceifrons. Lineage (NCBI taxonomy): Eukaryota > Metazoa > Arthropoda > Insecta > Orthoptera > Acrididae > Schistocerca > Schistocerca piceifrons. Next base: position 828,847,446 of record NC_060149.1, on the reverse strand, counting down.
TACCTTGAATTCTGTAGGCGGCGAGATGAAATCCAAACTGGCATGACCATTCCGTCCAGGATTCTACGTCTGCTTGAAAATTACGGAATGGCGGTGCAACTGCATGTTGTGGCGGCGGTAGCGATGAAGCGGCGGCGGCCGCATCGTGTTGCAGTGCACGTTGACCCTGGATGAGCTGTCCAAGGGCATCCAATAACGCCTGCGTCTGCTGATTCTGCAAGCGATAAAATTCGGACAGTACATCGGGAGATTGTGGCGAAGCCATGACACAAGTAAATCAATCAAAGAGAAAGAAGGCGGATTGTAACGTCGCCAGAAATTAGAGCAATACGAACGCGAAATCCTCTTTTAATCCCATCCTCGTCGCCATTTGTAGTGTTGACAGATTGCCAACACTACGCACATTATTTAAGGGAGGCGGCCATTAAGCAAGCAAGCGGACTTGATGGTCTGAAACAGGATGCTCAATGAATTGCTATAAAGAAAAGTACGTAGCTACTGGAATACTTAACTTTAATCCACCATTTGTATACATGATGAGACATTTCATACGATAACTATCAAACTATGTAAGGCTAATGGCGCCTTGCTAGGTCGTAGCCATGGACTTAGCTGAAGGCTATTCTAACTATCTGCTCGGCTAATGAGCGATGCTTCGTCAGTGTAGTCGCTAGCAATGTCGTCCGTACAACTGGGGTGAGTGCTAGTCCGTATCTTGAGACCTGCCTTGTGGTGGCGCTCGGTCTGCGATCACACAGTGGCGACACGCGGGTCCAACATGTACTAATGGACCGCGGCCGATTTAAGCTACCACCTAGCAAGTGTGGTGTCTGGCGGTGACACCACAATTATGTTACTGAACTGAAAGAAAGATTATGAAATGTGCATCAGAGCGCATGAGAATTAACGACACAAACAAAGGTTAAAAATAAAGGGTACTATGACAAAACACAAAATCCATGGAAGTTTGAGATAGGAGACAAGGTGCTTCTATTCGATGAGAGTGTACGAAGAGGCCGCTCGAAGAAGTTAGATAGTCAATGGCGAGGCCCATATCTTGTAACTGAAGTTAAGGGTCCTAATGTAGTAATTCGGTTAAGAGGGGACAAGTACCTAAAAGTGCACGCAAATGGATTAAAAGAGTTCTTTTAAATTGCAGGAAAATGACAACGTTCATGAAGATAGGATTGGTCATCCTAATTACGGGATTTGCATCAGTAAGGACATAACCGCATCTACAGGTTACCAAATTCCAGTCGTCTCCAGGTTTATATTATGGTCAGTTTATATAGCGTTACCTGGAGAATTGTAAGCTACTTTAATCTGGTAGAGCTAAAACAAAAATTTGAGTCCACTGGAACCTTAGCAGCAAGAGCAGTAGAGTTTTGCCAGCAAAAGCTCTTACAATTGAATATGAGCATGATAGAATGCAATAGTGCAAAACAGGCGCTACCGTAGCATGTACGTAAGATAACAAACTCACAAGGCCTAATAGGGCAATTCGCACATCACGGACACAGGATTAGAAAGCGTGGAATTTTAAACTTTGTTGGTGAAGTAACCAAAGTGCGTTTTGGAACACTAGATGAAGATGATGCACCTTATTTTAAAAGCAAGATCAACCTGCTTGAAGGAGAACAGAAGGAATTACTTAGGTTGTCAAAAGAACAGGTAACTATTGTTAAGGCAACGTTACATAGTTTCAACCATACTGTAAACTCAATAGCAAGAAATGAAAAGACAAGGGATATTGAAACTGAATCAGCAGGTGTTGCAATATAAGATCGACAATTAAGAAAAATTGCTATTTCGGTGACACTAAATGAGCAACTTACACAGTTAATATCAATATTCAATGAACTAGAGAGAGAGTATGATTTATTGATAACAGCTATTGTCAATGCTCAGAAGGGAATATTACAATCACACTTAATAAATCCTATTCAAGTTGTAAAATATCTTGAACTAATTAAAGATGAGATTAAAGATAAGCAATTCCCAGTAGCTCTAACTGAAGACATGGGGCACCAGTTAATGAAAGTGATTGATTTAGATGTATTTGTTGCTGGTAATATATTAAGTTATGTACTAAACATTCCATTAGTCGATAACAGTGTGTTTCACATATACAAGCTCTGGCCATTACCAGTCGAGGTTGATAGAAATAAATTGTTGTTTACGTATATAGCACCAGAGAAGGAATTTTTATTAATGGACGATGCTAAAAGACAGTATGTAAAATTAAGCAATGAACAGTTGGTTTGTAAAAAGATTGAACCTGATCATAGTATATGTAAACAGACCTTTGTCTTACTTTCCACTTATGATCATGAAGTTGGTGAAGCTAGAATGCTTCAACCAATAATTAAAATTCCTGCTGATTGCATTCACAAGTACATAATATTGAATGAAAGTGTCTGGACACAAATTAGAGGAAATTAATGGCTTTTTGGAGCACCTAAGGACGAGGGAGTCACAATATTATGTAATGAGCAAACGCCATCAGACATAATTATACGAGGAACCGGTAAACTGAAATTTTTGAGCAAGTGTAAAGGTTATGGAGCTCAGATATTAATCCAATCTGAACATATTATTAGACCAAATGTATCTATTAATGACACTGTGCCAAATTTAAATATGAATATAGACTGTTGTATGGTAAATGATGAAAATGTAACATATCAGACTTACCTCTGTATTTACCTATTACACCAGTTGTTAGACAGTAAGATGATTTGACAGCAGCAGAACGTAAGTTGGACGAATTGGAAAATGAGATATCGTATCAACAAAGAAACACTTTTAAAATGTTTACAGTTGATAGTATACCTATCTCAGTTACTATAGTACAGGTATAGTCATTTTGATTGTGGTATTGCGTATCTGTAGATATTGTAATTGTTGTCGAAGTTGTTTCAAATTCCTGTTCAAACGTATGGACGATGATTGTTGTAGAAGAATATGTGTAAGAAATAAAATTGTGAATCAATATGTAGACAAAGAGATAGTTCGATATCAGCATAGTGGTAATACTAATTAAGAAGAGGAAAGAATTATGTTCGAACCAGTGTCGAGTAGATACACCGAAAATCCTAGTGATATAGTTTAAAGGGAATGCAGTCATGTTCCAGAGAGAAATATTGATTTAGAGCAAAGAAAACCTTTAATGTATTTATCTAAGACTAACAAACATTAATGAAAATATGTATACTGTATATTATTGTAAATGAGTTTTCAAATTGTATATTATCTAAGAGCTTTAAAATGAGTGTGAAATGTATTGTTCTTTGGTCAAACAAAGGTTGAGGTAATTGTATAAGTCAGTTGCAAACAAGGAAAATTGTATTGATACATGGGAGACTTATGAAAATGCATTATCAAATTGTATATTATCTAAGAGCCCTAAAACGAGTGTGAAATGTATTGTTCATTTGTTCAAACAAAGGTTGAAATAATTGTATAAGTTAGTTGCAATCAAGGAAAATTGTATAGAGATATGAAGATTTATAAAAGTGCGAATTCAAATTGTGCATTATCTGAGAAACTTAAAATGATAATGAAATGTATTGTTCATTTATTGAAACAGAGGTTGAAATAATTGTAAAGTCAATTGTAATCAAAGAAAACTGTACTGATGTGTGGAAGATTTATAAATAAAGCATAACAAGTTTATAAGGCACTGGGAGCACTTGAAAATTTTGCACTCTCGAGAATGGAGATAGCAAAATTTTCCCCGTAGGGGGGAGGTGTTGCGAATAAATTACGAATAGGCGTATGTTAAGCTGCCTGTGAAGTTATGGTCCTGTGACATAGCAGTAGGAGCCGCTATTATATACATTAAACAGATGGAAAGCCTCCACACAAAGTTAGTACACAACGAAAAGAGCCGGCGCGACGTAGTGTCTGATAACAGGAAACTTCCACTCAGAGTGGCTACATGACAGACTCAGGGATCGGAAGGCAGCCAGAGTGATGGATGATTCCCCAAGCATCATAGTAACGTCACAGGAGACTATATAAATGGCAGCTTAATAGCCTGTCGAGGATTCCACTAGCATTCTGCCTCCAACGAGGTCACTGCGCTACTCTGCCTCAGGGGCGGGACTTAGACTCTCACGGCATCTAGTTGCACAGAGTAGTAGTTACACCTCCCACAGTTTAGTTCAGGTGTCAGTGCCTTGTAAGCTTGAGTAATGTTTACTCTAACTCTCTCTCTTCTTCATTAGAAGCTTATTTATGATTGCACCGAGTTCCCTGGTTTAAAAGTTATTCCAGCTTTACAGATTCTGCTCCAGAACTACAAGCTGGACAAGCCCACTCCACCTCAGCCAGGTTAGTGTCTAGCTCCCTCTTCCTGATCCGCTCGCAGGAAACCAATCAGACATGACAACCTGATAGGGGAGATGCAGTTCAACAGATGAAGCCTACTCAAAAGCACAACTTCTAAGCTACAGTTAGCAAGTTTGCAATGACCATATGGACAACTCATCCCAGTGACTGGAGTACCTAATAAGAAAATCACTGCATTAACAATTAACACAACTGCTGATAGTGGACAAAGCACACTGCTCAGCAGATTACTGCAGACTAAGATGGTCACTCCTTCAGAACAAAAAGGTACACAAATATGGGGCTGGGAACAAGACTGATTCCATGTGGGTGACAAGGTATTTTGAGCTAAATGTAACATTTTGATTTGTAGAGTAGCATATAGTAGATATATATGAGTCCTGGGATACTGTCGCAGATCAGGCTGGCGTCCTCCACCTGCTCTACTTACACCCAAACTAGTACCAATATTTTTCTCTCTCTTTTCTGTCTCTGGGGGTCTTTTGGTTCTGACTTGCAGTAATATTCATATGTGATGTAGGCACAAATCTGCCCATTTGTTATTTTGGACAGATTTCATTGTTACAGTTGTAGTCTCAAAATCTGACAGCAAAAATTAAATTAGTTTTGTTTAAAACCTTGTTAGTTAAAAGTTATGTCTGATTACAAATTTTACTATAGTAAATAGAAGAGAAAGTATTTTGAGCTAATAGATAGATTTGGTAATGATGTGTGACAATGCTCACCTGCTTCGTTTATCTCTTCATTTGTTGCTCTTGGTGTCGATGTACTGGCTGGAAAAATAGGAGATGGAAGTGCAGTACTGTCTACTATAAATGATGTAGCCAACAGATGCACAGTCCTGTTTCACAATCTTTTACTTTCACTTTTCACAACCCCCCCCCCCCCTCCCAATAACACAGAGTTATATATGGCCAGTGCACTATTGTTCTAACTTCCTATAAGCCTCATTAATAGTTAGCAGGCGAAAATCCACATACTGCTACAATAGTTTACTGTTTAACTTCTACGAGCAGTAGAAGCCTAACCACAAAGCTCACAGTTCTTGAAGAATAGAAAGGTACGTATGGAGCAGACACAGTCATTGTTTTAACACACGGCCTAATTGTGTAACACTTATTACACTGTTAAGTTGATGCATTGCTGCTGTTCTAATCAACACAGGTTCCTCGTCTGAAACTTGGCCATGACCAAAAACTTGGCCCTTGTATATCCTCACAATAATAGGTACTGAAACTACACATTGTTTGAAGTTAAATTTACAGATATTACAATTAAAACTTAAGTCATTAAATTAACTGAATACATCGAAAAATTCCTTCCGTTGAACAGTTTCTTCTACTGCAAGGTTTAGGCTGAATTATTTGTTTAAATTGTGAAATTAACAAATATAGTTACGCAAACAATGCTTTTGACAAAACTGTTAATTACTTTGGAATTAATTGAGGGCTGGCTTTCCTAACAAGTTTTCCAAGAGCCAAATAAATATTTAAAGAATGCTAGTGTTTCGTCTTTCATATGTTTATGATTATTATAGAGTTTTTATCTGTTTATAAAGTCAACAACAGAATTTAAATTATGAAACAATTACTGATTTCATCATATAATGAAAGATACTACCTAGTAATACTCAAATTAAATCAGAAAATCCATTACATACATAAAACAAAGCACAAAATTAGATCTGGTGTTATATTCTTTAAAACTGATGGCCAACCTCTCTCTTTTATGAAAATGCAGATTATATTCACGTATATTAACGGTAATTAGTTAAAATTGGAGAAACTAAATTAAGAGGGCAGATGGCAAAGCAAGAGGGGAAGTAAAATTATCCCAGCTTGCTTTGTCACAGATGATACCACTTGCAGAGTTTGACTCTGTGCTTATTATATTCCATCTTTGACTGCTATACCTCTGTTACTCCTATTTTTGGCTTACTTGATTAACTCATTGAGCCATTAGTTATGAATTTTGGATAATCTACCGTGATGTTCAATATTGCACTTGTGCCCATAAACAGATTAGTGCCAATGCATATTCATAAAATGGCCAATGCATATTCATAAAATGATTCCATATACTTTTCCAAAGTCCTAGATCACTACACTTTTTACAGGTCGAATTATTATTATTAATTGTAGTCTATCATGAATAGTAAATTTTTTTCCTGTGAAGTTAAGAAATTGGTCATCATCCAACAATAGGATGTTGAAGACAATATGTGAAAACGTGAAACAAAAATAGTGGTGGTGCGTACATTTTTTGGCAAACACCAACCTGCACTCATTAAGATTTTCAGCTTTATGACTTCAGACTGATGTGCTACTGAAGAGGCATCACAGAAGAGGCTACATAAATCAGGTTGGTGGGCTTACAGTACTTGTGCAGTACAGTGTCCTCAGTGTGGGTGACACAAACACAGAAAATTCAATGTAAGCAGCCGCACTGTTACAGCCCTGTTAAAAATCATAACTATATTTTTGTACTGTATGCCAGACACTAATACTGAAGCATTTGCAGAGACCTTGGAGAAAATTGACTAGTTTTTTGCAAAATGGTCTGAGGACAGAATATATATTCTTGGAGACATAAATACTGATTTAAGACTAATGCAACCACACAATTTAGTTATCCTAAAATGCTTAGATTGGATGACTTTTATTGCAATAATGATAGTTCATAACAATTTTTCTGTCATCACCAGTGTTCGTTAATGATACTTCAGAGAACAGCTGGGTTTTGACTACCTCGCATTGTGTTCTGAAATGAAAACTATCCCCCCCTCCCACAGAGGTATTCCACTGCTTACCCAATTCATGCGATATCCTTGTCTGCCCCTATTCCGAACTAATAGGCCCATGGGGCTTATCCTGCAATAGATGCAAAACCTGGCCCATACAACAACACGCTCCAGTCCTGTCCCAAGTATCTCCCATCCCATCAAAGGCAGAGACAAATGTGAAAGCAGTCATGTGATCTACGAAGTTATCTGCAACCACTTTCTGGCATTTTACAAGGTCATGACCACTAACAAGTTGTGTGTCCGCATCAACAGCCACCGCAAAACTGGCCAATCCTGCTCAGTTCCCTTTTTCTATTTTCCAAATTTGCCACGACCCTAAAATATTGTTGTTCACTTTTCACATGTGGAATTTCAAAATGTTCACACAAACAGTTTTTGTTAGTTCTACATGATTACATAAAATGCACATAATTTTCTTTTCATTGTAAGCATGAATCACTCATAGTGATATCTCAGACTGAAATCATGATTTAATGTATATTTCACTGCAACAGGTGTGCAACTGTTGCCATTTGCAGAATTGTAAGATTCAGGTTTTGGATTCTGCGGTCTCTCAATTGTAAAATCATTGTTCTTTTATTTTGAACTATGCCATACAGTACTGATAAGTTCATAAGCCATGTTGCTTATACACTACCTGTATGTCGTAACTTTACTTAAAACAAATTTTTGTTACTGCTCTTAAAATACACTCCTGGAAATGGAAAAAAGAACACATTGACACCGGTGTGTCAGACCCACCATACTTGCTCCGGACACTGCGAGACGGCTGTACAAGCGATGATCACACGCACGGCACAGCGGACACACCAGGAACCGCGGTGTTGGCCGTCGAATGGCGCTAGCTGCGCAGCATTTGTGCACCGCCGCCGTCACTGTCAGCCAGTTTGCCGTGGCATACGGAGCTCCATCGCAGTCTTTAACACTGGTAGCATGCTGTGACAGCGTGGACGTGAACCGTATGTGCAGTTGACGGACTTTGAGCGAGGGCGTATAGTGGGCATGTGGGAGGCCGGGTAGACGTACCGCCGAATTGCTCAACACGTGGGGCGTGAGGTCTCCACGGTACATCGATGTTGTCGCCAGTGGTCGGCGGAAGGTGCACGCGCCTGTCGACCTGGGACCGGACCGCAGCGACGCACGGATGCACGCCAAGACCGTAGGATCCTACGCAGTGCCGTAGGGGACCGCACCGCCACTTACCAGCAAATTAGGGACACTGTTGCTCCTGGGGTATCGGCGAGGACCATTCGCAACCGTCTCCATGAAGCTGGGCTACGGTCCCGCACACCGTTAGGCCGTCTTCCGCTCACGCCCCAATATCGTGCAGCCCGCCTCCAGTGGTGTCGCGACAGGCGTGAATGGAGGGACGAATGGAGACGTGTCGTCTTCAGCGATGAGAGTCGCTTCTGCCTTGGTGCCAATGATGGTCGTATGCGTGTTTGGCGCCGTGCAGGTGAGCACCACAATCAGGACTGCATACGACCGAGGCACACAGGGCCAACACCCGGCATCATGGTGTGGGGAGCGATCTCCTACACTGGCCGTACACCACTGGTGATCATCGAGGGGACACTGAATAGTGCACGGTACATCCAAACCGTCATCGAACCCATCGTTCTACCATTCCTAGACCGGCAAGGGAACTTGCTGTTCCAACAGAACAATGCACGTCCGCATGTATCCCGTGCCACCCAACGTGCTCTAGAAGGTGTAAGTCAACTATCCTGACCACCAAGATCTCCGGATCTGTCCCCCATTGAGCATGTTTGGGACTGGATGAAGCGTCGTCTCACGCGGTCTGCACGCCCAGCACGAACGCTGGTCCAACTGAGGCGCCAGGTGGAAATGGCATGGCAAGCCGTTGCACAGGACTACATCCAGCATCTCTACGATCGTCTCCATGGGAGAATAGCAGCCTGCATTGCTGCGAAAGGTGGATATACACTGTACTAGTGCCGACATTGTGCATGCTCTGTTGCCTGTGTCTATGTGCCTGTGGTTCTGTCAGTGTGATCATGTGATGTATCTGACCCCAGGAATGTGTCAATAAAGTTTCCCCTTCCTGGGACAATGAATTCACGGTGTTCTTATTTCAATTTCCAGGAGTGTATTTTGGTAGGCTGTTGTACCACTTGTGCCTATTCATATTTTTTTGTTTGTCTGAAGTAAAGGTAGCGTGATCATGTATCTTATTACACATATTTGATTAATCTTAATGGTATACAGAAAATAAAAAGTAAATGTGACAGTAAATTCTTTATAATGTTTTCTTGTATCATGTCCTGACATGAGGTCCTTCCTGCACAAGATTATACATACTTTTTTGAAGCTCTTTCTCTTAGGTACATATGAATATTTATGCTGTATACTACCTCTGTGGATGGAGGTCTGGCACAAGTGTTATTGCTTTCTTTCACAACAATAGTGTTCTGTTATGGTGTGTACTAATCCAAAGAAATACTATTATTAGAACACGATACCACTTTGTCAAAAGGTGGGAATTATGTTTGATCCAAGAACTGTAATGCTTATCCTTAGCTAATTAAAATTTTTGTCATTAACACAAATCGAATTCTATATTATTCATCTATCAAAGATAATTTAAATCCAGGGAGATACATAAGGGCAACGAATGGTTTCCTGTACCTTTTTATTTATTCTATTTGGCCTTCAGCAGTGTAAACTACTTAGCCAAGGTTGCCTGTATTCGGAATGTGTTTATTGTTTATGGATTCATCTCGTCAACAAACTTGTTGCATTAGTATGTAGACTACACCATAATTTCAGTGTAAGATGTGCATATTAACACTGTATACATATTTAGCCCCCACTCGTAATTTTAGTTTTCCTAAATTTGCCAGATGAACTTGTAACTGAATTAACAGCAACTCTTACAGGCATATCTTGTACATGAAGAATAGAAATCTTTACAAAACTGACTCATTCCTCATATGATTTGTTCACTGCATGAAATAGAAACAAACACTTTAAGTATCAATGAGCACACTGTACCATATAGTATTTAGTATTGCAGTTTTGGACAACCTGTTTTTCCAGTTGGAAATTAAGATTCTTACAAAATGCTTTCTTTAATGTGCAGTCCTCTCATATTTAGTTACATGGGTAGCCACATTTTATGTTTAATGCCTTATTAAGAAGTTTTTCTTCATCATTAGGGATTCTACAGTTGGCCAGTGAAAAGCTAAACATACTATGTAACATTACTGACCTGGTTATATTGCTGGTATTCTTTGGTAATGCTAAACTTCTGAAGTCTCATTCTCTGAAATTGGTTGGAGATTTAACCTAATATTTAAGTGATGGACATGACACCATTGATTTAAACTTGAGATTACTTCACATTTCTTAGCACCAAAACATATAATGATGAATATTTACTTCTGCTACCAACTATTTTTATAGTTCAAGTAAACCAAGTCAGCTACTATGCTTGATGAACTCTAAACAGCAGCAGGTTCTTTCCATGGTGAAGTTGTCATTCAAGCCTACAAAAAATCAATCTTCACAAAATAGCATTTGATAGAACTCTGTCACTGAAGCTTTACTAACACTTTAATGCAGGGAAGTTACATGGACATCTACAGCCAGATTTTCCAAACAAGTACATGAAATAATCACACTGAGTGAGTGTAACAGTAAGATCTGCTCATGTTAGTGACTTTGACATTGAAATGTGGAATGGATGAGTGCATGCTATGAATTTTTACAGTGAGATATTAAGATGAAAATAGCTAATCAAGACTCTGCCAAGGAGAAGTTACTGTAACAATTACTAGGAGCAAAATTCCTACTGCTATATAAAGAGGACAATGTCAAAATTAGTGGCAATGACATTATGGGAAAGCAAGTAATAATTTGGTTTGTCTATGTGATAGATGATTGGGAAATAAATAAAGTTGGGTGGAATATTTTATTCATACCAGATGCACTGCTGTGAGAATTTACCGAGCTTCTTGGAAATTTCACAGTATGGTAGTTTTCTTAATTGCCAAATTACTCTGATAAAATTATTTTCCAGTTCAGAAAAATTTGAGCAAGAAATTTATAACTACAGTTATAATGTCATAAACATACTTAATGGTCCAAATAATAATATTTTCTGGGTGGTGGAAACTTTAATTACGAATAACTTTTTAGTTAATGAATTTTCACACATAATAAAATGGTCACTGAAAGAGTTAAATGAGGACTTTCAAATAATTTATGTCATTCTGGAAATAAACAATTGTTACCTCACGATGTGTTTCTGCATATATGGCTCTTGAATAAAGATTTCTCTTAAAGGAACATGTACAGTGAGAAATTAACTATATCATTGGCATTAGCAGAACTCCAACCAATGAATAATGAATTTTACTGAAATGCACCTCAAATATGAATTTGGGTGCTTTATGTAAATGTGATACATCTACTACCAGCATAATACAAAAAGGAAATAACAAAGTTATGTGAGGAGTAGAGTTATAGCAAATTGAGTTATCCACATTTGCTAAGTTTCAAGTTCCTCAACTGTACAGTGAAACATGTCTTCTACTGCCCCCACCTCAAAAAAGTGAGTCTACAGTTCTCAAATCCAAAATGGTGCATGTAAATCAGTGTTTATGAAGTTCCTGTTGATTGCTTTAGTACTGCAGATAAGATAGCTGGATTATGAAAACCACCAAATTTGGGAATCTTTAACCTAGCATACAGATGCAAGTTTTTGAGGTTAACACAGTATTTAAAATAATAATAAAATGCTGTAAAATAATAACAGAGCACTTGCTTACATAGTACACAGATCTACAAAAGCAAACTTAGCGATAGTGGCATGCAAGGACAGTCAAATTAATATGAAAAATATGGAAAAAATGTAAGTAAACTATTCATTAATACAGAAGTAATTGCCATAGTTGTTACATGTATTCCACTGTAAGGCAAGGTGGTCAATGTCTTTATGGAAAACTGTTAGCAATTGCATCTGGAAACATAATTGTACCAAGGCATGCACGTCTTTATCTGAAGCAAGGGACAGCCATGAATATCTTTCTTCGGGGCTCTAACAATATGGAAATCATATGGGGAGAGATTGGGACTTTACAGAGAAAATGTAAGGGTTTTCCCAGCAAAACGTCTGCAGCACACACTATACAACCTTAGCAGGCATTTTATTGGCAGGTTGCTTCAACTATGCTGCAGAGTTTTGTCTGGGAAGCTTTCACACAACCTCCATACAATCCCAGTCTCATGTGATTTCCATATTTTGGGAGCCCTGAAGAAAGACTTTCTTGGCCATCCGTTTGCTTCACACCAAGAGGTGCACACACAGGTACAGTCATGATTCTGTAGACAACTGCAAAACATTTTTCCATGAAGGAATTGACTATCTTGTCTTGCAGTGACATAAATGTATTCACAGCTATGGTGATTACTTTTGAAATAATAAACAGTTTACTTACTTTTTTCTCATCAGTCTTGTTTTCATTTGATTGCCCATTATACATGGAGCTTTCATCTCATGAACTCTTCCTCAAGTTTTGTATCAGTGTAACCAAACACACTACAAAAAGAGATGAATGTAACACGGTTCAGATCCCATCAAGAGCCAATCACAAAATATTTTGATTTCATTCATGACTTTTAAATTATTTTCTAATTCTGGTATGTTGACTCAATGGTAAATCTATAGTGGCAGATTCATGATTAGGTGGGGTTTCTTAATTAACACATACTAATATAACAATGAAAACAATAAATTATTGATAAAATTATTTAATTAGATAGATAAAATATCTACTCACCAAGTGCTGGCAGAACACACACATAAAACTGTTGTGATTGGCAAGTTCTCAAAGTCAGTGGCTCCTCCTCCAGGCAGAAGGATTAAAGAGGAAGGAAGAAGTGTGAAGCAAAAGGACTGGAGAGGTCTAGGAAAAGGGGTAGATTTTGGGAAAGTCACCCAGAACCATGTGTCTCAGGAGACTTACTGTACAGGATGAGAAGGAAAGACAGACTGTTGACAACTGAATTGGACGAGATTTGAAAATCTGAGAGCTTAAAGGCAGAAGACAGGGTAATATGCAAGACAGAGATTACTACTAAAACATCATGCATGAGTTAATAAGCATGAGAAGCTAAGTGCTTTGTACGTAACAGAGGTGGGGTGGGGGGGGGGGGGGTGAAAAATAGATGTGAAAGACAACAAAAGATGTAGAAAACTAAAATGGAGTGAAGCAAAGAGTAGTTACAGTGAAGAAAAGCTGAGAAGGACGATATTAGCGTAAATTAAGGGCAGGTGGGGGGGGCAAGAACCAAGGACATGTTGTAGTGCTAGTTTCCAAATACGGAGTTCTGAGAAACTGGTGTCCGGTGGGAAGAATCCACATGGCGCACATGGTGAAACAGGCATCAAGGTCATGAATGTAATGTTGTAGAGCATGTTCTGCAACAGGATATTGTGAGTTGCCAGTACATACCCTGTGCGTATGACTATTCATCATAATTGATAATTTGGTGGGAGTCATGCCAATGTAGAAGGTTGAACAGTGTTTACATAACAGCTAGTATATGACGTGTGTCGTTTCACAGGTGGCTCTCCCTTTGATGGTTTTTTTTTTTTTTTTTTTTTTTTTTTTGCCAGTTACAGAGCTGTTATAGGTGGTGGTAGGAGGGTGCATAGGGCAAGTCTTGCAGCGGGGACGGTCACGGGGGTAGGAGCCATACAGTAGCAAGATGGCTGCAGGTGGAGCATAGGGTCTGACAAGAATGTTGCAGAGATTTGGGGAGGGGGATGATGGAAAGCAATTCTAGGTGTGGTAGGCAAAATGTCAGACAGGTCATCATTTTAGGAAGTCTTGGCCCAGTCAAAGTAGCTGATTAATGTATTCCAGACCAGGATAATACTGAGTCACCAATAGTGTGCTCTGAAGGTGTTTTGTGGAGGGATCAGCAGTACCAAGATTGGATGCGATGGCCCGGGAAACCTTTTTAAATAGGCTGGTGAGGTAATTACGTGCAGTGATGGCTGAGGTGAGTATGGTGGTGTATTGCTGTAATGGAGTCTGCAACCGAACAAATACATGTGCCTTGGATGCCAAAGCTGTATGCAGTCCACAACAATCAATCTTTCCTTCTCATCATGGTAAGTCTCCCCTGAGCCGCAGTTCTGGGTGACTTGCCCAAAATCTACCCCTTTTTTCTAGACCTCGCCAGTCTTTTTCCTTCACCCTGCTTCCTTCTCCTTTGACCCTTCTGCCTGCAGAAGCAGCCACTGGCTCCAAAAGCTTGCCAATCGCAACAGCCTTATGTGTGTGTTCTCCCGCTGCTTGGTGAGTAGATTTTTTTATCTATCCAATTAAATAATTTTAACACATGCCACGATAGATTTTTCCATGTGAGTAGTGCAAACCTTCCCTTCTGTCTACCCCCCCCCCCCTCCCCCAACCCCAAACACACAGAAATTCATGAGACCAATTTCTTTTACCAGTTTCTTTGGTTTGGGTGGCAGTGGGGAGCAAGGACATAACTGACAAAATACACATAAAACTGGACGTTATATAAATCCATACTGGAGATGCTGAGTCACAGATAGGTACAACAAGAAGAATGTCAAACAAAGCTTTCAGTCAAAGACACACCTGACCACTGTCTCTGGCTGCCAAGGCCAGCCTGTGAGCGGCACTGCACGATGCTCAAATTTTGTCTTGGCAACCAAAGACTGCAGCCACGTTTGATTCTGATGAGGGGCTATTTGGCCAAAAGCTTTGTTTAACAGTCTTTTTGTTGAACCCCTCTGTGAATCAGTATCTCCAGTACATGGTGAGTTGCAACTATCCTTTTCACAATATTGTGAAACATTGATCTTCCTTTTTTATTGCTGTGAGATGGCAAAGCAAGCCACATACAGTTACTGGTGTCACTATTCTAAACAACTGCTTTTGTTGTTATAACCAGTGCATGATTTGTGATGGTATTCCGCACCAATACCTATGATAAAAAAAGCATTAAAATAATGGTTTAAAACTTTGATTAAAAAAAACACTACCTGGCAGGTCACAGTACTGGACCCTCTCTTTTTTACAAATCAAGCATGGTCGTAACTGTGGCTACTTCTGCTTTTTTTTTTTTCTTCTTCTTCAAGGTCATGTCACATCCAAAAGGTCAAATCAAACTGAACATATCTAGAAGAAACTCTTGCAAATAAGTGCTCATTTTCATAGCCCATTATATACTATCATAGACTGATCAATCTGAAGTTACAAGCAGAGTAGAGGTGATGCGTGGAAAGAACCAAAGAAAAAGAACTGAACACAAGACAAATAAGAAGGTGTGTAACATTGGTTGAATGTGTTACAGTTGGCTCATTATACCTTATTTTAAACACATCCACAGTGAATCTTTGATGAGATTTCTAGGACAGATGAATACTCAGTATTTCTTCATCCCATTTACATTTGGATTGCTGGAAGTTAAGCAGTCAAATGACTGGTTCAGTAACATCTGACTGCAAACCCTAAACTTCATGGAATATTTCCTCGCAATAAGAGAGAAATGCAAGTGCAAGTCGCAGTCCGGCAGAAATGTTCACGTCACTAATATGTGTTACATCTACACCTGATACAGCTGATGTCTAACAGTTTGCAGTAAGACAATACATTTTGAATAATTGAATGTATTATAACAAAACATTCTACATTCCATGCAGAACAAATCATAAAATACTTTAATTTTATCCTTTCTCACAGCTTTACTTTTGAGGAAACTTAAGCAACTCAATCAAACAAAATTATCCTTGGATGGACCAGTAAACTCTTCTCAAAAGTGTGTATTCTTCCCCCTCCCTTCCAAGAGACACACATGTAACATTATGCAATGATTCTGTAATTAATTTCTCTGGGTGGGGATGGGAGCAGGGATTGTGAACAACTCTCAAATAAAATTGGTCAAAATAATATATGTAAGAAACATAACTCCTTTTGCAATAAACAAATTTATTTTACTGCAGTTGTTTTTAACATGTCATACTAAAAAATCACGTTCCTTACAACAGTAACTTCAGCATATGGGATACAAGTGTCATCCACTTCAATAAACATTTTATGACAGTGGGTTTTCACATTGGAATGTACACCATTCCATTTTCTTAAAGTGTATCTATGAGACTATTATTGACAGTACCATAACATTACTATATTACCTGACAAATTAATTTGGCACAGATGGTAAAATATAAAATAATGATTTTGGGTACTGGCCATGGCCTATCACTTGTAAGCATCCCATAAAATATATGTTGGTGGCAGAGAAATTCTGGTTGTGCAATCCTGTAGTTGTTCTGTTGTGGTACTGGATTTTCGATGTGTTTCTGAAAATAAATCAAAGGTATATTGAATGAATTATTGCATATCTTTTGATAGAATCTGGCAGTAATGGAAAAAACAAACATAAGTAGAATAACATCACTACATGTCAAAATACAAAAGAGTTAAGAATGTACTGATTAGTAACATGAATTTTGTATGTAGAGTACACCACTCAATCACCAATGAGGTACAAATCAATCTCAAATGAAGCACCGAGGAGTAAAAACTCCTGCATTTGAGCAAATATTTAGTTGTGAAATGTTGAAGCATATAATCAGCTAATCTGATAACATGTTGCAGTCACTTTGTAAATGGGCAGCTGGAGACAGTGATGTTAGTGTTTATAGTGTTTACCAACAGTCATTTTGTAGGTGCATCTTCAACAGTTGCTTGGTTTGATTAAGAGAGGGGGAAAGGGAGCAAACTTTGAGGACATCAGAGCCTTGTTCCGAATAAAACAATGGCACAAATGTGAGAAAATGAACAAGACTGACAACTCAAAACAGAATGAAAAGAAAAATCACAAGAACGATGAAGGGCAACAAACATGTAAATGGACAAAAGGGGACAAGGAAACCACAGAAATGAAAGACATGGGATGAAGGTATTAAAACAACAAAGCAGATTACCATGGCTGGCTGACCATGAGAATAAAAAAGGAGAAGTCAGCAATTCTGCAACACATTAAAACCTCCACCCTAGAAGCACTACGGTGGAGGATACAGAGGGACAAAGGACATGTGCTAAAACTTAGATCAAATAATATAACTAATCCTCACGAATAAAACGTAAAACTAAATCAGCCGATGAGACATTGTCAGATAAAATTAGTGGCAACGATTCCAGTAACCCAAGATAATATGATCTAGTAGATAGTGTCAGAAGTTCCATGTGGCTTTTCGTGCATGATACTGTAGTATACAGAGAAGTTGCAGCATTAGAAAATTGCAGCGAAATGCAGGAAGATCTGCAGCTGATAGGCATCTGGTGCAGGGAGTGGCAACTGACCCTTAACGTAGACAAATGTAATGTATTGCGAATACACAGAAAGAAGGATCCTTTATTGTATGATTATATGATAGCAGAACAAACACTGGTCGCAGTTACTTCTGTAAAATATTTGGGGAGTATGCATATGGAACGATTTGAAGTGGAATGATCATATAAAATTAATTGTTGGTAAGGTGGGTGCCAGGTTGAGATTCATTGGGAGAGTCCTTAGAAAATGTAGTCCGTCAACAAAGGATGTGGCTTACAAAACACTTGTTTGAGCTATACTTGTGTATTGCTCATCAGTGTGGGATCTGTACCAGATTAGGTTGACAGAGGAGATAGAGAAGATCCAAAGAAGAGTGGCGCGTTTCATCACAGGTTTATTTGGTAAGCGTGATAGTGTTACGGAGATGTTTAGCAAACTCAAGTGGCAGACTCTGCAAGAGAGGGGATCTGCATCATGGTGTAGCTTGCTGTCCAGGTTTCGAGAGCGTGCGTTTCTGGATGAGGTATCGAACGTATTGCTTCCCCCTACTTATACCTCCCGAGGAGATCATGAATGTAAAATCGGAGAGATTCGAGTGTGCACGGAGGCTTTCCGACAGTCATTCTTCCCGCGAGCCATAGGCTACTGGAACAGGAAAGGGAGGTAATGACAGTGGCACGTAAAGTGCCCTCCGCTACACACCATTGAGTGGCTTATGGAGTATAAATGTAGATGTAGATTTCATTGCGGGGCAGTCAAAGTGGAACAGTGCAACAGAATATGGACCACTGTCAACTGGCGCCGAACCGACACTCGGGCGGGTCTTCACCCAAGTGTGGCCAATGCGGAGCCGGCAGAGGAAAACTGATTCCCTCGATAGGCCCGCATGGAAGACTTCAACACATTTGTAGTCTCCTTAATGAAACACAGTTTGTTGTGTGTACTGTTATGCCATTCCATCCCCCAAAGCCGAAAAACCCTACAGCATAAGTCAGAATTACAGGTCAGGTTAAGAGATGCCCATCTCCAGAAGTGGTTTCCGCATATCTTGTTTGGCTAGCCTGTCAAAAAGTTCATTGTGTGGGATGCCAACACGTCCTGGGGTTCATACAAACACCACTGAACAACAGGACCAGTCCAAGGCATAGATGGACTCCTGGATGGACGCTACCAAAGGATGGCGAGGGTAGCACTGGTCGATAGCTTGTAGGCTCCTCAAGGAGTCACTACACACAAGAAGTGATTCCCCGGAGCATGAATGGATATACTGAAGTGCACGAGAGATGGCCACCAGCTCTGCAGGAATACACTGCAGCCATCAGGCAAGGAATGCTATTCAAAATGGCCTCTGTGGATGCAGGCGAAGCCAACATGACCATCAGCCATTGAGCCGTTGGTGTAAACCACTTCAGAGCCCTGGAACAGGTCAAGTATCGAGAGCAAGTGACAGCAGAGAGCAGCAGGAGTAACTGAGTCCTTAGGGTCATGCTAAAGGTCCAGACGAATCTGCAGTCTAGGTGTACAAAAGGAGGTGTATGCAGACAGATACATCATGGAGGTGTATGCAGACAGACCTGTATGGGAGATGGTAAGGGGAAGGACTCCAGTTCACACAGAAGGAATCTCACGCGAACCGCACTCGTTAGCCCTGACCTAGGCCGCCGATGCAGGGGATGGACTGCCGCAGGTGGAAAAAGAAGACAGTAATTCAGATACTCAGGAGAACTACGAATGTGTGCAACGTAACTGATGAGGTTGTGCATGTCAGATCTGCAATGGAAGGACTCTGGCCTCCACCAGGACACTGGTCACCGGACTTGTCATAAAAGCTGCCGTCGCTAGGTGAACGCCACAGTGGTGCACTGGGTCGAGTACATGCAACACTGAGGGCACTGCCAAACCATAAATCACACTCCCATAATCAAGGCGGGATTGAACAAGGGCTTTGTAGAGCTGCAGCAGACCAGAGCGATCTGCACCCCAGTTGGTGTTGCTCAGGCAGCAGAGGGCATTGAGGTGCTGCCAACACTTCTGCTTAAGCTGATGAAGGTGAGGTAGCCAAGTCAATTGGGCATCGAAAACCAGTCGTAAGACTCGATATGTCTCCACTACAGTGAGTGGATCATCATGAAGGTAAAGTTCTGGTTCCAGATGAATGGTACGATGCTGACAGAAGTGCATGACACACGACTTAGTGGCCAAAAACTGGAAGCTGTGGGCGAAAGCCCATGACTGCTCCTTGTGGATGGCTCCCTGTAGGCACCACTTGGCAACACCAGTACTGGCGGAACAGAACGAAATGCAGAAGTCATCTGCATACAGGAAGGGTGAGACGGACGGCCCTACAGCTGCTGATACACCATTAATGGCCACTAAAAATAGTGATACACTCAATACAGAGCCCTGCATGACCCCATTCTCCTGGATATGGGGGAACTATGGGAGGCACCAACTTTGACACAAAGTACGGAGCGACAGGAAATTCTGTAAAATATAGCTGGCGTCGGAGCCCCCACCTGTATAATGTGGCAAGGATATGATGTCACCAGGTGGTGTCATATGGTTTGTGTACATCAAAGAAGACGGTAACAAGGTGTTGGTGTCTGGAAAAGGCTGTTCGGATGGCAGACTTGAAGGAAAGTAGATTATCAGTGGTAGAGTACCCCTGGCGGAAGCTGCCCTGACATGGAGCCAATAGGCCACATGACTCGTGGACCCAATTCAACCGCTGACACACCATACATTCCAGCAGCTTTCCACATCAAGCAGGTTTTTGCCAGATTTGAGCACTGGAATGACGGTGCTCTCCCTCCATTGTGATGGAAAGAAACCATCACACCAGATCCGGTTGAAGATGATTAGGAGATGGCACTTGTAGCCAGATAAGAAATGTTTAATCATCTGATTGTGGATCGAATCTGCCCAAGGAGCTGTGTCAGTGCTATGTGTAAGTGCGCTGAGGAGTTCCCACTCCGTAAACAGGGTGTTATAGGGTTCACTGTGGCGTGTAGTGAACGAGATGACTTTCCTTTCAATCCATTGTTTGAGGGTGTGAAAGGCTGGGGGGTAGTTCTCCGACGCAGAGGCTTGAGCAAAGTGCTCGGCAATCGCACTTGCGTCAGTACATAAGACGCCATTGATGGTAATGAAGAGGACACCTATTGGGGTCTGGCACCCAACAAGACGTCTGATCTTCGTCCAGACTTGGGAAGGTGATGTATGGCACCCAATGGTCGACACATACCTCTCCCAGCACAACTGTTTCCGTTGTTTTATAAACTGGCATACACAGGCACGGAGCCGCTTAAAGGCTATCAGATGCTCCAGGGAAGGGTGTCGCTTATGTCGCTGTAGAGCTCATGGACACACTGAAATTGCCTTAGCGACTTCCTGCGACCACAAAGAGACGGTCTTTTGCCGGGGCACCCTAAAGAGCTAGGCATTGCGTTTTCTGCCACAGAAACGGTTGTTATAGTCACCTGCTCATCCATCACATCAATGTTACCATGCTCAACCATCACATTGATGTTACCATGTGGGGGAGAATCAACGGTGACAGATGTCAAAGTTTCCCTGTGTGCCCATCTAGGCAGGCATCTGTGGGCCTGACACCAGGGCACTGACAGGAAGATGGGGAAGTGATCACTAACACACAGGTCGTCATGTGCTCTCCAGTGGATAGATGTGAGAAGTCCTGGGCTGCAAGTTGATAAATCAATGGCTGAGTAACTACCTCGAGCCACACTGAAATGTGTGGCGGCCCCAGTATTTAAGAGGTAGAAGTCGAACTGAGACAGTACAGTTTCGACATCTTTGCCTCAGCCAGCAAGCACAGTGTCACCACATAAGGGGTTACGGGCATTAAAATCTACCAAAAGTAGGAAAGGTGTGGGGAGATGATCGATCAGCGCAGCTATTACATTCAGGGGTACTGCACCATCTGGAGGAAGATATACATTGCAGACAGTTATTTCCTGCGCAGCCACAGCTTCAAGAGGTGTTTGAAGCAGCAGAGTTTCACTACAGACTGGGATTAGGACATAAATGCAAACTCCACCTGACACTTGATTACAGTCACTACAGTTCCTGTAATATCCCTTATAGCCACAGAGGGCAGAGGTCCGCATTGGCGGGAACCAGGTTCCCTGGAGGGCAATGCAGAAAGCACGCATAAAGCTTAACAGTTGCCGTAACTCAGCCAGGCGGTGGAAAAAACTGCCGCAATTCCACTGGAGGATGACATCATCGTGAGGCTGGGAAGGCATGGAACATCCAATGAGGCAGCATACACCTCAGGGTTACCTGCTGCCACCGACTTTTTGACTGAGCAGCCTATATCCATTGTGTCTGAGGGTCCAGCGAGATCCAGGTCCTCAACAGACGCCAAAATCTCCACCCCATCCTCAGACATAGAGCTTGTAGGTAGTGGTAGTG
The DNA here is from genome assembly GCF_021461385.2 of Schistocerca piceifrons. Classification (NCBI taxonomy): domain Eukaryota; kingdom Metazoa; phylum Arthropoda; class Insecta; order Orthoptera; family Acrididae; genus Schistocerca; species Schistocerca piceifrons. The sequence continues at coordinate 828,825,512 of NC_060149.1, read as the reverse complement.
ACGGTGGCATCGTTAAGTTCCTTGTTCTTAGGGGTCTTCTTTTTCGATTTCTCATATTGTTCCTTGGGTTTCCCTGGCTGGGAGGACTTCACTGAATCAGTCTCCTGGACTGAGGATGAGCGTGAAGCCCTATGACCAGCTGCTTTTGGGCTCTTCTGCTGCTGGCAGGTGTCATCTTTCCCACTAGCAGAAACCTGGAAAGGGAGTGACCCTTCCTATCGAGAGGAGCTGAAGAAGCCTTACGCTTCTCTGGCTCAGAAGTGGGAACTGAAATCCTCAATGGTTGGAGGAGTGTTGCTGCCGAAGTAGGTGATATGGGAGCAACAGGAATGGAAGTGGCTCCCCGCCATCAAGGGAGCAGGTGTAATCTCCTGGTTCTGAGAGGCAACAGGAATTTGAGGAACTGACGGGGCGACAACTGTTCTCATAGCAGCGGCGTATGAGGTGGTCATAGCCATAGGATGTAGGTGCTCAAATTTCCTCTTAGCCTCAGTGAAAGTCAGTCAATCCAGAGTATTATATTCCATGATTTTCCTCTCTTTCTGTAAAATCCTGCAGTCTCGGAAGCAAGGTGAATGAAGCTCTCCGCAGTTGACACAGATAAGAGGCCGGGCACATGGAGTACTGGGATGCGATGGACGTCCAAAATATCGACATGTGACGCTTCAAGTACAGCGAGAAGATATATGGCCAAACTTCCAGCACTTAAAGCACCCCATTGGGAGAGGGACATATGCCTTGATGTCACAGCGGTGGACCATCACCTTGACCTTCTCGGGCAATTTCACCCTCGAAGGCCAAGATGAAGGCACCGGTGGCAACCTGGTTATCCCTCGGACCCTGATGGATGCGCCTGACAAAATGAACACCTCGCCACTCTAAATTGGTGCGCAGCTCATCGTCATACTGCAAAAGAAGGTCCCTGTGGAATATAATCCCCTGGACCATATTTAAGCTCTTATAAGGCGTGATGGTAACAAACATCTCCCAACTTGCCATAAGCGAGTAATGCCTGTGACTGGGCAGAGGATGCTGTTTTTATCAAAACTGACCCAGAGCAGATTTTGGACAAGCCCTCCACCTCCCCAAACTTGTCCTCTAATTGCTCCACAAAAAACTGAGGCTTCATGGACATTAAAGATTCCCCATCAACTCTCATACATACGAGGTATCAGGGCGAATAAGTTTCACTGCCATCCTTAGCCTGGTGTTCCTCCCAAGGTACGGCCAGGGAGGGGAATGACTTGGGGTCATATTTCTTAGCATTTAAGTTATACTTTGCCCACTTAGAGACTGCTGGAGGCGGACCACAAGCAAGGGACGACGTACTACGCTTCATGGCGTGTCACCCACTCTGATGCCACCCACTTGACCAGGGGCCCTCCCATGGACGCAACACAGCTTCAGCAAAGGCCACTTGGCAGGATGACCATTGCCAGGAGTCCTGATGCCCGAGGGTGACGGGCATCTACTCCTTGGCATACGTAGTGAGTTAACGGCACAGGCACCAGCAGAGCGAGCCCTGTGATCTCAGGGGGCTACAACCAACAGGGAACATGGCGGCCTCATCACAATGGACTGGCTCCTGTGCTGTATATGAGGTGCAAAAAAGTCCATGGCGATTGTCGGCACAGAAAGTGAAACTGCATAGTGCATGGTGGAAAACACACCCAGGAAGGTGTCCTCACCCAAGAGATGGAGAATGGGCGGCGCTGCAATGCAACAACGAGAAAGTGGGATAAAGATCTCAATGCACAATGGATATGATGCACCACATAAGGCTCTCTACCCAAGTTGGCTCGCTCTTCAGGAAAAATTTTGAAAAATAGAGGTGAAACCCTACAGGGGGCCATCACAAATTTGCCGAGCCATCAGAGGCTCCTTTTAGTCGCCTCTTATGACAGGCAGGAATACCTTGGGCTGAGTCTAACCCCTGACCTGCAGGGGGCATCTTCAAAGTATTAAGCATTTGTGACAAAGCAAGCTGGTATCTCTTCACTTCCTCTCGTTTTGCGATCTGCCTCCTTAAATTCATTTTATTTTCATTTCAGTCTAATTACCAGTAACACGCATGAATATTATCTTCATTTCCATACAAGAGAAAGGGTGGTCCTCAGTCTTAAGGAATATAGCACCAGGTCTAATTTTGTACATGTAATTAATTTCCTAATTTATTTTGACCATTCATAGTTAATATTTTTGTTATAGGGTGAAATCAGTAATTGTTTCACGACTTAGATTCTATTGTTGACTAATAAACAAATATAAATTCTGTAGCAAATATAAACATTTGGAAGAAAAACTACTAAGATTCTTAAACTATTTATTTCGCTCTATTTGAAAACATAGTAACAAAGCCCAGCCCTTAATTCCAAAATAATTACCATGTTTGTCAAAAGTATTGTTTGTGTAAGTATATCTGTTAATTTTATTATTTATACAAATGTTTCATCCTAATCTTTGTGGCAGATGGAACTATTAAAAAGAAGGAATTTTTCGATGTATTCAGTTCATTGAATGAGTTACGTTTTAATTGTAATTTCTGTAACTTAAACATCAAACAATGTATAGTTTCAGTGCCTATTATTATGAGGCTATACTAAGGACTGATTTTTGGTCCTGAGACAGTCAGTCCATGGCCGATTTTCAGACAGGAGTTATGCATTGGTTAAATTAATAACAAGGCATCAACTTAACAGTGGAATAAGTATAAAACAAATAAGCAGTGTGTTAGAACAATTAATGACAATGTCTGTTCAATTTATTTGGGAAATAGTGTCACACATACCGTATTATTCTGCAAGAACTGCGTGGTTAGGTTTTTACTGCTCATAGATATTCAGTGGCAAGCTATTGTACCTGTATGCTGATGTTGCCTGCAACGTATTAATGAGGCTTTTCGATATTTACCAACAGTGAACTGGCTATATAATTGTGTAATATTGTGGGGTTGTGAACACTGAAAGTAAAGAACCAAGAATCACAATTGTGCAACTGTCTGCTAAATCATTTACAGTAGACAGTGTTGAGCTTCCACTTCCTATTTTTCAGCCACTATAACAATGCAGCATGTTGACACAGAGGACTATCAAGGAAGAAATAAAGCAAGAGAATGTCACACATGCTAACAGCAACTTCACAATATATACATTTACTAATGTAGCTTGACATCACAATTTCAAGAGAATAGCGATTTCTTCTACTCATTCACCATGTTCTGTACATCCCACCAAGAAAGTGAACCTACAGTGCTACGAAACAAGTAAAGTTACACATTAACAAAAGCCAACTAAACATTGCTTAAGTCCTAAACTATATTAACAAGAAATTATCACAATACTGCTTAATATTAGTTCTCTTTATGCCAGTTAAGTGTGTTCTAGTGAATTAGAAAGAAAGCTGCTGATACTTCAGTTATATTTGGTAGCTGCAGGCTGCCTCAGAAACCTAATACTTACTTCATTAGTCAAGTATTATTCAAAGAAAATAGTAACCTAAATATGTAATTACACAGGACAGTTTACAACACACTACTTGCCATCCATCTAAAGGAGGAGTCAAATCCTTGCACTAAAATAATCAGTGGAAGAGGTCACTCATGAGGAATGTTTTGTTTCTCAAATATCTCCACACTATAGTATATAACTTTGTTAAATCCTAGGTAAGAATGAAAAGTTTACACAAAAGTTATATTTCTGTCTTGTATTGATAGCGCAGATCACAGTTCTGCTTGAACTGATTTCTCACAACCACACTACACCTTGACTAAAATAACTCTGATTGTGGCAGTGGCTAGGAGTCAGCCAACTGCAGTTCTTTCTTGATACCTATATGCCCACTACAATTACTGATTTTTTTAAGCACAACACAGCATTCTCAGGTGCAGTAGGATGCACAGGGAGGGGAGAGCCAACTGTTGCCCCATCTACCACCCCCACTGATGTACTTCCCACTGCTGCTGACGACGACAATGAAAATAATTTGAATGTATGTCTTGTTCTATTTGAACTGCATGTGCAGCTCTTTCTCATTCTAAGTATGTGGAATGTTGTATACAACCAACAATCCTGCGCCACCATAGTTGTTTGTCAGCCATGAAGTTAATTCAATCAAAATTTAGAATGGAACATAATAATCGTTTATCACTAAATATGGCAAAGGCCCATGAAAGCATTTAACAATAACCACAAAAGCTTTCTATTATTTTCCGACTAATATAATCTGACAAGTACCAAAAAAATTTGAAACTTTAAAGATCTATCCATTATATAGACACTGTGACTGTGATGGTTAAAGGTCTCCAGAAATTACTATTATCAGCCCCCTTTTGTATTATTTTTCAATCTTTCTTTACTATGATCAATTTTGAATCACTATCATCAGATGGTACATATTTATTGCATGTTTGCAGCATTGCTGGAGCTGCACAGCTGTAGCCAGGTGTGAACTGTACAAACTTCTCTCTACCATCAGTGCGTACATATTTCGTTCTATTGCCACAGCTACACAAGCCACAACAATGCTGCAAATATGCAATAAATATGTACCATCTAACAATAAATCGCTTGTCAACTCAAAACCGGTCATGGTAAATAGTAAATGAAGAATAAAATCAAAGGTGACTGGCTGCTGGAAACTAACACACTTTTAAATCTGAACTGGAATTACTGCTTCTGGCAACTTCTGCTCTGAAGACATATCTAACAAAAACCTTATAGCATAAAAGACTACAATGATTGCTTATTCTAGTTAGAATTAGATGTAAATATTCCTTAACAGTAACATGAGCACTGACAGAGACCAGTATGTTCATTATTATTACTTTCCAGCCAGTGAGCTATCTGGTAATCTGTAAGTAGCTAGTATATAGCCACCCAGCTCCCGCCCTGTGCCTTTCATACAGGACTATAGTGTCTCTCAAAATCCCAGCCGCTTTCCTCTCCGACATTCACCCCATCATCACTCAAAACACACACAAACTATATCTGAAGAACAAAATCATTCTATAAAAAAGGATCTGCTGCTCTAACTATTACAAAAGGTAGATTGGCATAACAAAATCATAACTCTATCCACCTGTTTCAACCAGTAATGCCATCAGCATGGTTTACACTATTTCAAGCACATACAATATGGTTCAAATGGCTCTAAGCACTATGAGACTTAACATCTGAGGTCATCAGTCCCCTAGAACTTAGAACTACTTAAAACTAACTAACGTAAGGACATCACACACATCCATGCCCGAGGCAGGACTCGAACTTGCGACCGTAGCGGTCACGCGGTTCCAGACTGTAGCGCTTAGAACTGCACAGCCACACCGGCCAGCTCATACAATATGACGACCACGACATCACTCATTTCACCTGCAAACAAATATAAGTAACGTGAAGTATAACTTCAGCAACAGGATGAAACTAACAGGAGCTATATCTCCAACATCGGTCAGTTGTAGAATTTTGGAACACATATTATGTTCGAGTATAATGACTTTCCTGGAGACTAAAAATCTACTCTGTAGGAATCAGCATGGGTTTCGAAAAAGACTGTCGTGTGACACCCAGCTCGGGCTATTCGTCCACGAGACTCAGAGGGCCATAGACACGGGTTCACAGGTAGATGCCGTGTTTCTTGACTTCCGCAAGGCGTTCGATACAGTTCCCCACAGTCATTTAATGAACAAAGTAAGAGCATATGGACTATCAGACCAATTGTGTGATTGGATTGAAGAGTTCCTAGATAACAGAACACAGGATGTCATTCTCAATGGAGAGAAGTCTTCCGAAGTAAGAGTGATTTCAGGTGTGCCGCAGGGGAGTGTCGTAGGACTGTTGCTATTCACAATATACATAAACGACCTTGTGGATGACATCGGAAGTTCACTGAGGCTTTTTGCAGATGATGCTGTGGTGTATCGAGAGGTTGTAAAAATGGAAAATTGTACTGAAATTCAGGAGGATCTGCAGCGAATTGACGGATGGTGCAGGGAATGGCAATTGAATCTCAATGTAGACAAGTGTAATGTGCTGCGAATACATAGAAAGATAGATCCCTTATCATTTAGCTACAAAACAGCAGGTCAGCAACTGGAAGCAGTTAATTCCATAAATTATCTGGGAGTATGCATTAGGAGTGATTTAAAATGAAATTATCATATAAAGTTGATCGTCGGTAAAGCATATGCCAGACAGATTCATTGGAAGAATCCTAAGGAAATGCAATCCGAAAACAAAGGAAGTAGGTTATAGCACGCTTGTTCGCCCACTGCTTGAATACTGCCCAGCAGTGTGGGATCCGTACCAGATAGGGTTGATAGAAGAGATAGAGAAGATCCAATGGAGAGCAGCGCGCTTCGTTACAGGATCATTTAGTAATCGCTAAAGCATTACAGAGATGACAGATAAACTCCAGTGGAAGACTCTGCAGGAGGGACGCTCAGTAGCTCGGTATGGGCTTTTGTTGAAGTTTCGAGAACATACCTTCACCGAGGAGTCAAGCAGTATATTGCTCCTCCTACGTATATCTTGCGAAGAGACCATGAGGATAAAATCAGAGGGATTAGAGCCCACACAGAAGCATATTGACAATCCTTCCTTCCACGAACAATACGAGACTGGAATAGAAGGGAGAACCGACAGAGGTACTCAGGGTACCCTCCACCACACACCGTCAGGTGGCTTGCGGAGTATGGATGTAGATGTAGACAACTGAATGAAGAAGGTGGTTTCGGGTACAGACAAACGAAACATATAACAATAAGAATAATGACACTACTGCCAAACAAATATTTGCCCAAAAATCTAGCACACAAAATCCTCAAAATGTAACACACAAACTCACAAAAACGAAAACTAGTAGTGTTGTAAATTTCGATGTCTCAAATGGAGACTACAACACCAGTAACCAATAAACAACTCAAAAACTCAACATCATAATTTTCACTTTACCGACATAGCTCCAACAAAGCCCTAGATACCAGGAACCTACATAAAACTCAAACATTGCGTTGCGAATTTCACTTCACCAATATACCTCAAACAAAGCTGAACTTGCACACAACTCCAAAACCCGCTGACACAAATTGACCTATATGGCAGCAAAATACAAAGCCTAATGTACAAAAACCCAACACACACAAATTTTAAAATCCATCATCCACACTTTCACGTACTTTACATAAAGCAAAGCCCATAGTACAACAAACCAAACCGTGCTCATATGGCTAATACCAGAAACATATTCTAATGGTACATCAATACCCCTGATACCAACCAATCACAATCCAACACAATTATCACATACTAACAAGAAAAATTCCAAAATTCAAGAAAAATTGCATAACCACCAATTTCAATATACACAAACTATAATCAACTCATAGCATACAAAGAAAATAAAACAAAAATACCATCTCCCACTGCAACAAGCAACGATCTACTCAAATATCTGTATCTTATTCACAACTGAACAAAAAATAACAATTAATATTAAATCTCCGACCATAAGAAACACACAAAACTAATATTTCCAAGCATAAAAATGAATCCATCAGCCACAATATGCAAATTCAAACTATCACCAGAAAACTAGCACAATAGCAACCTGAAACACTCGATTCTTGTCAAACAACTCGATAACAAACATCTAGCACAAGAGAGCACCACCAAATACAACACACCATCTACAAACACAGACAGACTCAAAAACATCGGGACTAGTGCAGCAGGGGATACAACCCGTCGGCTTTGGACAATGACGTCACAAGTGGCCAATCGAGAAGCGATTCTTCTTAGTGTTGTAGCTCCCTTCAGTGGCTGATAAGTGTTTTTTGGCTTTTTAAAAAAAAATCCCACGAGATAGAATAAACAGATCCACTTTATTAAGCAATCAGTAAAGAAACGAAACTGAAACATAACAGCAAAAGCGAAAATGGGAAACTGCTCTCTGGCGGCTTGTGACGTCCTTGTCCAAAGCCGACGGGTTGTATCCCCTGCTGCACTAGACCCAAAACATCAAACCTCATCATGACATCACACACCATATCACAGTTACGTCATAGGTCTAAGCAGATGGCTGTAACATCAGTACCTGACCTTGTGCGAATAACCTGACGTTAGCGTCAGATAGTAAATAGTGATGAGACAGTAACTGCCAGTTGGCAAGAAAACAGGTCTTAATTATGTAGAATGAAGCTTAATTACTGTTGGAACATTTGTTCAGAGTGTGCGTCTTCTTTGTACAACCCAGAAAGGTCAATACTGCCTGCTTTGCACTTTGAAATGTTTCTCACTGTACTGCCCCACAAGCAGGTCTGACAGCATACTTTTATTCAATCTGTCCTACAGCATTTTCTTTGTAAGTGGCGTAGATAAGATCTAAAAATTGTCCATTCTACCACAAATTCTTATACTTAATCCTAAACCATTTACTTCCTAGTGGTACTTATAAGGAGTGAATTTCGTAGGCACTGATTTGATTTATGAATTTCCTGAACGTAAGCTGAGACATTCGCATAAACCTTTACCTGCTATTTCAACATCTTGTTTGGCAAATGCAACTTTCCCACAGTATCTCCAGTTCTGCTTCATTTTACATTCTGCTTTTAGCAAATTTCATCGATAAATACTTCAGTGAATGAATATTAAGTCCAAGAACTTCGTTAGTTAACAACTCAAAATGTTTAAATGAGAGTTCACTTTGAAGAAACCTTCCAACACTCATTACAACAGTACTGAGTTGCACACAACACAGTTGTGTACTCTTTAATACATGCTTACAACTATGTAACTAATTCTGCAGTTTATAACGTTCATCAGTAAAACATTACACTTGCACCTTGAGGCACAGTATTAAATAAATCCCATACATTTATACAGGGTGTTACAAAAAGGTACGGCCAAACTTTCAGAAAACATTCCTCACACACAAAGAAAGAAAATATGTTATGTGGACATGCGTCCGGAAACTCTTACTTTCCATCTTAGAGCTCATTTTATTACTTCTCTTCAAATCACATTAATCATGGAATGGAAACACACAGCAACAGAACGTACCAGCATGACTTCAAACACTTTGTTACAGGAAATGTTCAAAATGTCCTCCGTTAGCGAGGATACATGCATCCACCCTCCGTCGCATGCAATCCCTGATGCAGCCCTGGAGAATGGCGTATTGTATCACAGCCGTCCACAATACGAGCACGAAGAGTCTCTACATTTTGTACCGGGGTTGCGTAGACAAGAGCTTTCAAATGCCCCCATAAATGAAAGTCAAGTGGGTTGCGGTCACGAGAGCGTGGAGGCCATGGAATTAATCCGCCTCTACCAATGCATCGGTCACCGAATCTGTTGTTGAGAAGCGTACGAACACTTCGACTGAAATGTGCAGGAGCTCCATCATGCATGAACCACATGTTGTGTCGTACTTCTAAAGGCACATGTTCTAGCAGCACAGGTAGAGTATCCCGTATGAAATCATGATAACGTGCTCCACTGAGCGTAGGTGGAAGAACATGGGGCCCAGTCCATACGTCACCAACAATGCCCGCCCAAACGTTCACAGAACATCTGTGTTGATGACGTGATTGCACAATTGCGCGCGGATTCTCGTCAGCCCACACATGTTGATTTTTACAATTTGATCACGTTGGTATGAAGCCTCATCCGTAAAGAGAAGATCTGCACTGAAATGTTGGATGAACCATTCGCTGAAGTGTACCCGTGGAGGCCAATCAGCTGCTGATAGTGCCTGCACACGCTGTACATGGTACGGAAACAACTGGTTCTCCCGTAGTACTCTCCATACAGTGACGTGGTCAACGTTACCTTGTAAAGCTGCAACTTCTCTGACGCTGACATTAGGGTTATCGTCAACTGCACGAAGAATTGCCTCGTCCATTGCAGGAGTCCTCGTCGTTCTAGTTCTCCCCCAGTTGCGAGTCATAGGCTCGAATATTCCGTGCTCCCTAAGATGCTGATCAATTGCTTCGAACGTCTTCCTGTCGGGATACCTTCGTTCTGGAATTCTGTCTCGTTACAAAGGTACCGCGCCACGGCTATTGCCCCACAATCATTTTCACTGATCAACTTACTCCCAGAATGTGAACGTATATTATGCTTCTTATTCCCTCTCCAACAATTTTTCAACCCACTTTTCGTCTCTTTCAAATCGGAATAGCACAAAGCCTATTACTACGTTACTACTATTCAATGCAGCATCTGCTATCTTGACTGAAACAATAACAAACACAGATCCTTCTGCCCGCCAAAATTTACCTCTTCAAAGTTAATACTCACAACGCCTTCAACTGGCTGTGGTAACTACTTTGAACTATGTCACTTGTTTCGCTGTCGCTAAAGTATTGAGCGATTCACCGGCAAACATTGTGCTTACAGCGGTTTATTACATATTTACAAATATTACAAAACAAAGTAAATTGACTAATTCAAGGTATGCTAGGTCCATGGAAATTCAAGATTATAACATTTCACTGTAATGGTTCGACACTCGTTGACTATCGATAGCCGAGCCCGGCAGTCGTGTAGCCTATAAATAGCGAATCTTCGGCGCCGCAAGTGACAGAAAATTGAAGTGCAGAAGACGCAAAAGTAGAAGCACGTGTCGTAAATTTGTTTGTAGTGTGAACGTAGAATTGAAATGTTGGTGTGGAAAACCACTTTAACTCCGCCTGCAGTTACTGTAGGAGTGAATTAAGTAGCTCTGCAGTTGCTGTTGCCGGTCCCAAGCCCGGAGAAAGGAGGAGGGTTGGCGCAAAAGCCGTAAAAGAATCGATATAAAATAGTTGGAGAGATCCTGTAAAGCTTAATAACTTAGTTGTAATGATGACGACGTTAATAATAATAATATAGATTAACCCATATATTTTCAACTTTATTGCGTGATGCACATAAAGCAGCTACCGGTACTTCGCGCTTCTCTAAATATAGTCTTATTGCTGCATGTGGCCATCGGAGGGATCGAACATATCAGGCAGGAATGCTGGAGCTTCCGGAATTTATGCAACCGAAACGCAAACGCTTTTGGGCATAACTGTTTCTATTGAATAAAACTTTTCGTGGTTAACGCTATTCTTATAACAGTTTATGAATGGATAACTTTCACCCCCTTCGCGCTTTTGACAATTCCCGCTATTATCTGTCAGTGTAACAGCGCTAAAAGGATCTGTCGTTGGAAACAATAGCGTGTATAGTTTCCAAGTCGAGACAGAGTTATTGTAGAAGTGGACACAAGGAATCGGGTATTCTAATCACTGCTTCTCAGTATATTTATTAATTAATCAAATTTGTTGCAAATAATATATCTCTATTTGCAACCAATAGCTCAATATGTATTATCAATACCAGTAATAAGAACAATTTACATAAAATCTAAAATCACTTACCTTGGTCCAAAAAGGACCACAATATTCAGTAACACACATTTTCAATAAATCACCAGCAACCATTAAAAATTAGGTTTCAGATAAAGCACAGTTTAAACAGTTTGACAGACTGTTTGGTAGACAACTTCTACTCTGTACACGAATATCTTCACAGGGATTGTTAGACCAGCTTAAGAAAAATTTCAGTTTTGACAGCACTTGGTCACTTCAGTCAAGATTAAGTATGTTGTGTATGATGATACATTTGTCAAAAGTTCATAACTAGGTTTCATTCTGACTGTTTATCTATTCTGAAAATAGCAGTTCTAATTTACTGTAATGTGTTCACATACTATGAGAATCTCCTGACATGTTCCACACCCATGGGACATGTCTAATTTTTTGGGTCTATGGAACGAAAACTTAATCTAATCTAGAAAGAAAATTTCATCTCATCAAAACAGTTGATAGAAATCATGAATTAAAATACCACATAGTCCAGTACGAGTATGTATTTAGAATATGATTTATCACCTTTTTGTAATGTTTAGTTGTGTCTCAGCTACATTTTCAGGCATGACAGAGAAAGAATTCAAAGTATGACCAGTAGTAAATTTGGCGAAAATTACAGTGATCCCTTAGAGTGCCCTCATCTGAAGAAAAGTTGGTTTTCTAATTTATAATTGAGCTTGCTGTTGATTTGCTAATTTTATGACCAACCTTGCCTTCCATTTGCAGAAATGCACTGATTACACCGAAAGTAACATTGCTGTGTACTTGATTAGTAGAAAATTGAAATAATCATAGGGATTTTGGAGATTTGTTTCCCACTCTGATGCCTTACTGCCCCCTTTCTCTATCATCATCATCATCATCATCATCTGGGGGAGTAAATACCATTGGTGAAGATTGTAGACAATGTTTAGCATACTCACTGTTTAAAAGTGCTGTATATTAAAGCATAGGTGTTCAAACTGAGTGCCTAAATTCAAGTCGTCATGTGACCAGAAACAAATGATAAGTAATTTAAAATATATTTTGATTCACTTGTTCATGATAATGACAATTGTGTTTGCCTCTTGCTTGTGGAAATATGCCATACACCAAAGTTTTCTGCCATGTTCTTATTAGTAACGACATGTTCATGCATAGGTGTCGATGCATTAAGGTTGATTACATGCAGGTATATGAAGTGTAGATGCGCAGTAAGGCGGGGAAGTAGGCCTACAGTTAAAGATGTGTTTAGTTGCATAGATGGTTGTTCCATCAAAGGAAATATCTTTCTTGCGAATTCACTGTGGTACTGCAAAACATTTAACTGCAGCTGCCAGGTAAATAAGCAAACATTAAACTTTTTGCAGGGCAAATCAGCTTGTTGAACAGATACAGAAGTAGAGCAAGTTGTACATGTGAAACAATAATCTTGTGTTTTTTTGCCTTGTTTGTGCAGTCACAGACAGGTAGGGCCAAATTGGAAGAGGAGCAGATAGCTCTAAAAATAAATGAGACTTTGGTGACAAGTGCATGTAGTGATGCAAACCTCTTAAACAAGTACTTTGTTTCTGTTACTGACAGCTTGGGGTTTTCAGGTTCAGTAAACAGTGCAATGGAGTATCTGAGACCAGTCTTTACAAACAAGTGCAGTAAAATGGGAATGACACTAACATCTCCCTTAGAAGTTGCATCCATCATAAAATCCTTAACATCTAAGTATTCCAGTGGTTATGGTAACATATCAACAAAGTTAACCAAAGAGTGCTCATGCAAGGTCAGTTCTGTCTGAAACTATTTGTGTAATCAATATCTTACCAGTAGAACATTTCCATAGTGCCTAAAATATAAAGCCTCTTTACAAGAAGGGGGATGATGAGATACCATCAAACTATCAACCAAAATCACTTTTGCCAGCTTTTCCAAAAACATTTGAAAAGGTTGTGTTCAAGAGTCTCCTTAAGCATCTGACTGCAAATAATATATTGACCAAATCACAGTTTGGGTTTCTTAAGAATTCTGATAGAGAGAAAGCTATTTACATGTACAGTGATAATGCACATAATGAATTAGATAACAAATTAGAGGCTACTGGCATTTCCTGTGATGTGCCAAAAGCATTTGACTGTGTGAATCACAGCATTCTCTTAGGTGTCACCAGCAGTGCTGCAAAATGGTTTGAGTGTTATTTAACTACCGTAACAGGAAACAAAGGGTGTCGTTGAGAAATACCTGTGCAGTAAACAGTCAGCCTTCATCTGATTGGGAATTAATTACATGTGGCATACCTCATCTTGGGTCTGTTGCTTTTTCTTGTGTGCATTAATGACTTCTCACCAATTACATTGCCAGATGCTACGTTTGTTTTGTTGCAGATGATACAAACATTGCAACAAGTAGGAAGTCAAGTACAGATTTAGAAATGGCTGCTAATAAAATTTTCACTGACATTAATAAATGATTTAAAGCTAATTCACTGTCATTAAACTTTGAAAAGACCCACTGGAACCTGTTAGAGATTTCCTTCTAGCAAGTGTACAGCACATGAAGACATGCAGATCAAAGAGTTTGACAATGGTAAATTTCTGTGATTACAACTCAATAATAAATGCTGCTGGGAAGGGATTTGCAATGAGAATGATGTCAGATGTAGTGGATATAAAAAAAACTTGCGTAATTTGCTTACTTTCATTCTATTATATCATATGTGATCGTATTCTGGAGTAACTTGCAAAGTCGAGCAAAAGTTTTTAGCATCCAAAAACATGTAACAAAGACTCATTTCTTGTGTAAATTCAGGAAAATCATGTAGAAACTTGTTCAAGGAACTTTGAATTCTAACCATTTCTTCCAAGTATATTTATTCTTAATGAAATTTGTTGCAAGTAATATATCTCTATTTACAACCAATTGCTCAATACATAGGAATAAGAACAAACTACATAAAACCTAAAATCACCTATCTTTGTCCAGAAAGGGGTCCAATATTCAGGAACACACATTTTCAATAAATCACCAGCATCCATTAAAAACTTGGTTTCAGATGAAGCACAGTTTAAACAGAGTTTGAAAGACTTTTTGGTAGGCAACTTCTTCTACTCTACAGATGACTATCTTAACAGTGACTGTTAGATCTTCAATTTTGACAGCAATTGGTCACAACTGAAAAGATTAGGTATTTTGTGAATGATAAATTTATTAAAAGTGCATAGCTATGTTTCATATTCAGATTATTTTTTTTTTTTTAAAAAAAAACACGTTCTGACTTGTTTCACACCCAAGAGAATCATTTCATTTTTGGGCCCCTGGAACGAAAACTGAATCTAATCTAATTCCATTTCACTATATTCACAATTATTCACAATACTTTCTAGGTAGTAGTCCTACTGCTGTGTTTACATTGTCAGGTCCTATAAACATCTCTTGCCCATATAGCAATTTTGCCACAAGTGTCATATCAGAATAGACTCAAACACTTATTCTACATTACTTGCCCGCATAATTGAAATACTGAGTGGGGACAAGGTATTCAGTTATTTTCATCTACACCAAAGCATTCACATGTAGTCAATAGCTCCATGAATAATTTTGATAACAACTTTTACTTTGGGAATTGACAAAATGTGATTGTGGAAGTGATGTAATCAACTAATAGATATGTGACAAGTGCAGTGTCTCTCTAATTTCTCATGTTCATGTTGCTTCTGTTCTGGTTTGTTTGGTAATGTGTATACCTGTGTCTTTTGTATTTGGGCACAATAAAGTGTGGTTTACACTGAGGTGAAAAAAGTCATAGACTAGTGATGGCGGTAGTATCACGTATACAATGTATAAAAGGACAATGCATTAGCAGAGTGGTCATTTGTATACGGGTGATTCATGTGAAAAGGTTTCCAACCTGACTGTGGCCACATGAGGGGAATTAACAGCCTTTGAACATAGAATGGTAGCTGGAGCTAGTTTTGTGAGACATTCCATTTCAGAAATCATTAGGGACTTTAATATTCCGAGATCCACAGTGTCAAGAATGTGTCAACAGTACCAAATTTCAGGCACTGTGGGAGCTGGTGGTGGCTCCATATTTGTGTGGGCTGTGTTTTTATACAATGGATTTGCCCCTCTGGTCCAACTGGACCAATCATTGAATGGAAATGGTTATGTTCAGCTACTTGAAGACCATTTGCAGCTATTCATGTTTCAAACAATGCTGGAATTTTTATAGATGACAGTGCACCTCGTCACCGGGCCACAACTGTTCGCGGTCGGTTTAAAGAACATCCAGGTGGATGATTTGGGCGCCAGATTGCCCGACATGAATCCTTTCAACTATTTATGGGACATAATTGAGATGTCAGTTCATGCGCAAACTTGTGCACCAGCAACACTCGCAATTATAGAGACAGCATGGTTCAATGTTTCTGCAAGGGATTTCCAGTGACTTATTGAGTTCATGCCATGACGTGTTGCTGCACTACTCCGGGTAAAAGCAGGTCCAACATGATAACAGGAGGCATCCCATAACTTTTGACACCTCAGTGAATTACACTGTTAGTCCGTGAATGTATTTTATGCTTAGGAGATAGTGCCCTTCCATAATTTGTGAACCCAAAGAAGAAACTCTACTCTCTTGGGTAGGTTATCTGCTGCAATTCATATAGATAAGTACAGTCATGAATACCATTCATAATGTTCTATATTCTGTCAGTGGCGCCATCCAGGTAATTAAAAATGAGACTGAGATTCTACAGTGCCTGTCTCCTGTGTTTCAACTGCTAGATTCTGTGCCACATGCTGATCCATTTTTGAACATCACGGTTTCAACCACACTGGTCATGACACAGTGATATAACCACATAACAATGCTTTGCACATAATTACAACAATGTCGTAAGACATCAAATTCAGAGTGAACATGTTTCCAGTCATTTCACATTCACTGATACCACTTGTGCGATAAACAGAAATATCCACTCATTGGCTTCCACAGTCCTCCCACACTGTATTTGCAAGTTCAGGCCCCACTGTTTGCGCCTAGTCAATCGTCAATTCAGTTGCAGTAAATGGAGAGCATTCTCAAACAGAAAATTAGTGACACTTTTGAACAGTTCACTTTAGCATTCAGTGATCTTGATCAACATGTTACTTCAGTGGTGTTGGACATTATATTACAATCGTCCCTGCACCAAGCCTACAATGCTCTCATGGTGGTGCTAATTTCACATTGCACAAAATCGATGGGTCAAAGGCTCATGCAAATGCTATACAATGAGAGGCATGAGGACATGATACCATCTGAATTCTTGAGACATCTACATGGAATGATTATCAGTTTGGATGCTTTGCTGTTACACATTTGACAACAACAATTGCTAGCAAAGTGAGGTTAACTTTAATTGCTCAGGATGAGCAGCCACTATACTAGTTACCAATGAAGCACACACCTTGCTTGACACATATGCCACAGTGGCTGCCACGATAACTTCCATTCACTCTGAAGAAAGCTGAACCATTCCAGACCAGCCCAATGTGCTGCTGCCTCGCCACCGTGCCACCTCCACCTGAAAGTCACAGAGAGTTCTCGAGAACCTGTGGACTCTCCGTGCTACTGTCAAAAGGCTAACTAAGCTGTTGGAAATGTTACAGCTATGGATTGTGACAGCTGAGAGCAAACGTACCCCCTGCACATGCCCACAGTGGTCTCATAACCATGGGACCACTCAGACTAATGTTAGCTGTTCCTCAGACCTTTTGGTCACCTGACAGCTAATTGCAAGAAATCATGTTTGCACTCAAATGCCGAGACACGATTTGGTTCAGGTCCAACAGCAGGACACCCACTTACAGCACCTGCTGTGTAAGAACAGTTAGCCGACTACATCAAAAATAAAGTATAGGACTGCTCAGCCTACCGCTTGTATTGGCATGACTCCAAAGCTGCCAACTACTGAATGGCTACATAACAGTACATCACAAAGGTTGTTCGTTACCAAACATTATTAATCGAACAGGATCAGAGATCAGCACACTGCTGACTACATTCTACCCAGATGCAAAACAACACACTATGGCCAATTTAGTGGCAGTTAACAACTCTGTCATATACACATATGGTCACCAAATATTTGAGGTTGACAATGGTCTCTTCAAGAACTCCAAGTGGACTTTTGCGTTAATCAACATTGCTCAACCTATTTTGGGTGCCGATTTCATCACACAGCCTGCACTGACCACCAATTTACTAAATGAATGACTGATACACTCTGTCAACAGACTTACTATTCTTGCAGGAAAGGGTCATTCATCAAAGTACACAATGCCCAGAGTGTATAATTTAAGTGCTAATACCTCAAATGACCATCGTCATTACTGAGAGTCCTACTGCCACAACTGGAAATCACACCTCCAGACCATGAGAAAAGATTACATAACAATGAGGTGTGAAATAATCAAGTCACATGGGAATAATGTGATGTTGAAGAATATCCTATTGGAAACAGAATACAAACTCCAAGTGGCCCGTAAAACATTAGAACAACATAGGACACCGCATTGCATCCGTGCTCTGCACATGACTGTGTCCATGGATTAACAGTGGCCCGTAAAACTACAGGGCAGGGGCACACATACTGCGGTGCACCATATCTGTACCAAACCTGGTCTGCAACTTCATCATGAGCCCATTGGAATGCATGGAAATGACTACCACCGATTTTCAGTGGCTACGCAATGGCACCAGGGGAACCATCACCTCACACCCCTCCCCCTCTGTTTGCTACCAATGGCACTCCTCCCAACCATCATTCTACGGTACTGGCTGTGTCACTGACTGCAGTTACATGTCCATCATGCACAGCCACCCACACACAAGCTGGCTTTGAGGTCAAATTCGAAATCCATCTCATCTTTTAGGTGAGTGGATTGGGGGGGGGGAGTGATATAATCAACTAATAGATGTGTGAAAAGTGCAGTGTGCTTTAATTTCTCACATTCTTTGTTACTTCCTGTTCTGGTTTGTTCACTAGATGGTCTCCCTACATGGTCCCACTTTGTACAGCAATTCATACTATAAGCCTATACTGAAATGTACACAATAAAATTAAAAAATGTGTATATTGGTTAAACTTTGCAACTGAACATCTTTTAGAAGCCTCTTAATGGACCTAGGGATTGTTACATGTATTTACTCCCTTGTGGTGTTCCTGGTTCTCAGCAATTCACAATCACATAACTAGATGAAGTAATAATTCCTATATCAGCTATGTATTCCTTTCTAGGGTGCAGAATGGAGTTTTATTTTCAGGTACAAAAGTCTATAAAAGGTAACCAGTGGGCTGCACACCAAAAACTGAACATCTGCAAATATTTAAAAACAAAATAAAATAATACTTCATTAGCCACTCTTTCAACAATTTATCAGAATATTTGACGTGATGAATGTAAATTCTGTTAAAAATCAGAGTTTTGAGTTGATAAGAACAGTATAATACACTCCTGGAAATGGAAAAAAGAACACATTGACACCGGTGTGTCAGACCCACCATACTTGCTCTGGACACTGCGAGAGGGCTGTACAAGCAATGATCACACGCACGGCACAGCAGACACACCAGGAACCGCGGTGTTGGCCGTCGAATGGCGCTAGCTGCGCAGCATTTGTGCACCGCCGCCGTCAGTGTCAGCCAGTTTGCCGTGGCATACGGAGCTCCATCGCAGTCTTTAACACTGGTAGCATGCCGCGACAGCGTGGACGTGAACCGTATGTGCAGTTGACGGACTTTGAGCGAGGGCGTATAGTGGGCATGCGTGAGGCCGGGTGGACGTACCGCCGAATTGCTCAACACGTGGGGCGTGAGGTCTCCACAGTACATCGATGTTGTCGCCAGTGGTCGGCGGAAGGTGCACGTGCCCGTCGACCTGGGACCGTACCGCAGCGACGCACGGATGCACGCCAAGACCGTAGGATCCTACGCAGTGCCGTAGGGGACCGCACCGCCACTTCCCAGCAAATTAGGGACACTGTTGCTCCTGGGGTATCGGCGAGGACCATTCGCAACTGTCTCCATGAAGCTGGGCTACGGTCCCGCACACCGTTAGGCCGTCTTCCACTCAAGCCCCAACATCGTGCAGACCGCCTCCAGTGGTGTCGCGACAGGCGTGAATGGAGGGACGAATGGAGACGTGTCGTCTTCAGCGATGAGAGTCGCTTCTGCCTTGGTGCCAATGATGGTCGTATGCGTGTTTGGCGCCGTGCAGGTGAGCGCCACAATTAGGACTGCATACGACCAAGGCACACAGGGCCAACACCCGGCATCATGGTGTGGGGAGTGATCTCCTACACCGGCCGTACACCACTGGTGATCGTCGAGGGGACACTGAATAGTGCACGGTACTACCAAACCGTCATCGAACCCATCGTTCTACCATTCCTAGACTGGCAAGGGAACTTGCTGTTCCAACAGGACAAGGCACGTCCGCATGTATCCCGTGCCACCCAACGTGCTCTAGAAGGTGTAAGTCAACTACCCTGGCCAGCAAGATCTCCGGATCTGTCCCCCATTGAGCATGTTTGGGACTGGATGAAGCGTCGTCTCACGCGGTCTGCACGCCCAGCACGAACGCTGGTCCAACTGAGGCGCCAGGTGGAAATGGCATGGCAAGCCGTTCCACAGGACTACATCCAGCATCTCTACGATCGTCTCCATGGGAGAATAGCAGCCTGCATTGCTGCGAAAGGTGGATATACACTGTACTAGTGCCGACATTGTGCATGCTCTGTTGCCTGTGTCTATTTGCCTGTGGTTCTGTCAGTGTGATCATGTGATGTATCTGACACCAGGAATGTGTCAATAAAGTTTCCCCTTCCTGGGACAATGAATTCACGGTGTTCTTATTTCAATTTCCAGGAGTGTAGTATCACCAGAAGACATTACCACCAGACCTTTCTGAATGTTTAGGGACAGATTATTGCAAAATATAATTAACAGAATTGCTCAAAGTGTGACAATTGAGGCACCCCTTGTGTTACTACTTGCTCTTTTAACCAATGCTTTCACCATTTTTGATGGTTACAACATTTGGACCACTGTTCCAAAGATTTGATCTGAACCTATAACTACAATTTCCCCCAGTTACATACTACCATAGTTTCTCAAACATAATGTATGGTTGCCAAAGTTTGTGAGCTAAAGGAATAACCTGTTGTGTATTTTCTTTCATAAAGTTCACTATAGAATTAATTAAAGTGAATATAAAGCTCCATTTATCAATATCCTTTCTCAAAAGATTAACTTTCGGAGACTCAATAAGCAATAAGTTCTGAGGAAGCTCTTAGGCCAGTAGTTGTTGCACTCGTAGCTAACCAATCCACACTAGTTTATATGACCAGCTGGTACAGAAAAGTGGAATTTCATGGAATTTCTTTTAAATTACTCTAGCACAGGTATGATTTGTTAATAATTAATGAAAATTTTGAGAATTGTTATTAAGAGTTCTTTATTATGCACAAAACACTGAAGATAACTTAAAATGAACTTCCAGTGTGCTATATTTTAAAGTGACCATTGAAACAAAACACATACACCACAGTCTCTCACTGTGAGTTTCCAACAGTTCTGTTACAAAAGTCAGTGTGAAGTTTGTGTGTGCATCTTCCTTTGCCTTTTAAGTGTCTTAATATACAATAAATGCATTGTTCACTGAAATATTTAGTAGTTTTCTAAGACAGTTAAGTCATTTTGAAGAATGTAACTTCTTTTGTGATGCACAATATGGCCTTTAGAAGGGCAGGTCAATGACAGTAGCAGTACTTGAGTTAGTTACAAATATAAGTCAGGGTTTTGAAGAGAAAAGAGTGTACAGCACTGATACTTTTTGATCATAGTAAGGTATTCAGTTGTACCTCATGTAAGGCCCTCCTGAGCAATATAAAATCATATGGTGATGGGGGAGCTGTTGAGCAAATTCTTGAATTCTACCTCAATAATAAACAGAAAATTGTATTAGGACAAGGAGCAGACTCAACTGAAAAGAAGTTGAAACAGAGTGCACCATAGCAAACTGTAATGGTGCCTTTGTTGTTACTGATTTTTGTTAATGACGTAAGTACCAATGGGCACACCTTGCAGTTTGCAGATAACCACATTTGTTCTCAAAAAGCAAGTGTGTTGCTCAGGCTTTTCAACAAGCAGAAGCCCTATTAAGCTTGGCAAGGGTCTGGCTTCCTATGAACAAGATCAAAATTAATGAATACAAAACACAGAGAATGACATGCAGCCACAGTGATACGGGATCACTGGGTGACACAGCAGCCACTAAACTCATGGGCTTTTTCATTCATACTATGTTAACATGGCAACAGCACACAAAAATTGTATATTCCAAACTTCCCTGGGTCCTTTATCTCCTGAGGAAATTAAAAGGTGTGATATCAGACCAGTGCCGGTAGCTACTAACAGTGTGCCCTGTAATGAGACATGAGCTGCTGCTGTGGAGTCTTTCTGCAGTCTGGAAAAGAAATGCAAAAGAATGATAATTGTAAACCAATTGTTTCTAGATTAGGATTTATGGCTGTTCTTAGCCAATATTTATTCAACTGCCTTGCTCATACAAAGATAAATCATGAACACTACAGAAAGAGAGATAAATTTCATCAACACAGCACTGGCAATAGAGACAGAATAGAAAGCCCTGGCTGTTAACAAAGACAAAAAGAGCTTCCACGTGGTGGCTCTCGAACTGTTAACTGAGCGAGGTGGTGCAGTGGTTAGCACACTGGACTCGCATTCAGGAGGACGACGGTTCAATCCCGTCTCCAGCCATCCTGATTTAGGTTTTCCGTGATTTCCCTAAATCGTTTCAGGCAAATGCCGGGATGGTTCCTTTGAAAGGGCACGGCTGATTTCCTTCCCCATCCTTCCCTAACCCGAGCTTGCGCTCCGTCTCTAATGACCTCGATGTCGACGGGACGTTAAACGACATTAACCTAACCTTTCGAACTGTTGAGTGCACTACCTAAGGCTATCCTTTCATTACCAATGGAGCAATATAGTACTAAAATTTTGTGTACATTTAAAGGGCAACCTTTGTACAGTACTGAATAATTCTTCTCTGGTGATATGACGGTGTCTACCTGGGCCGGAACTCAGTGCTACGGCAAGAACAGCAGCTCTGATGTTTAACTACACTATGTTCTAGTACTGATTTCATAGTTCTATTATCATTGTACAGTATATCATAATGTAGTTGTTCTCTTTAGTATATTGTATAGCATCAATTGTAGTATCATAGTTTAAATTGAAGTGTTGCATTCATTTTATTGTGGTAATACTATTGTAATCTTGATGCAGTCTGCCCAGCTATGGCTGGTTAACAACACAGAGCTGGTAATAAACGGACATGATGTCAGACTGCTTTTTGATTATAATAAGCAATATTATCCAAACCACAGGATTATTTGTTTGGCTCTGTGTTATAATACTGCAAATTTCAGTAGATGTGAGTGGGCAAAGAAAAAAGTTACCTTGGGAACAGCACAAAGTTTTTGCAATGACTGGGTACAGAAGGATTGATAAAAGAAGAAAGTTTGTCATGAATGTTCATGAAGTGATTGTTGAATATTTCACATAAATTTTTTGCTCAGAGGAATCACTATCTTCATTCTCAATGCATGTTATTGATTGAGTTTTTTTCATTTTTACCAACAGTCTCACTGATGGCTTTTAATGTGGCTTTTGCTTTGCTACTTGAATTGAGTATAAACTGCCAGTTGCACATTTTCTTGGCTTCACAGCAGATGTGTTCAGTTTGAAATAGTTATTGAATAGCTTGCTGTCTGTAGTTTTACTGTAAGCATATTGCAGTCTCTTATTTCTACAAAAGGTTTGTATTCCTGATGTCAGCAATTTATTACTAGGCATTTTGCATATATTTGGCTTAGATCTAAGTTTGATTGGAAATGCTACATCTTCATGTTTCTACAGAATACTCAAATTCTTGTACCTTACAGTCAACATCACAATCACAATGTACACCCTTCCATCCAGCTTCATGGAGCACATGTGTGAAAGTGAATACTCTATATTATTTTTGATGTAATGCTTCATACTTTCCTGGCAATATGTCGACACCTTGAGGCGTCAGTTAAACTGCCAGATATTAGCATTGTTCTAGCATGATATTTCAACAGTGTGACTTGGTGAAGATGAAGACAGTGACACACTTTTGCAGCAACTTCTCCCTTTCTGTGCTGCATTCCTGTCCTCCTGCTGTTCTTTTGGCTCTTCCTTGAAGAATATGTCTGTGATAGTTTTGGGAATGTGTTCTGAAGTTTTAGTATCTTGACATCAGAACAGTCCCTCAACTGTTTTTCTTTCTTTCTTCATTCGCCATGCCCTACCCTTCTTCTGCTTCAACATTTGAGATTCCTCTTTGTTTCTTCTTCCTCCCTGTGTGCTCCTGAAGGCTGACCTACATGTCTGAAATGTAACAGGTGACTGGGTAGTGCATAATTCCCAGCCCCATGTTGACAGGTGGGGTTTGCACATACTTCCTCGTACAGGCCAGGCCCAGGGAGGAGTGCCTGCCCGAGCTGTTACCTTCCCAAATTGCCAATTCATCACTCTATCAGGAGTTTGGCAGGTGTGACCTGGGGTTTGAACAATCACCTAAGGAAGGTGATCCCCCTCGGAGGGACCCCAGTTGGAAGGAGCACGCCATTGCAGATGCTGGCAATCATTGGAGATTTCCTCAAAATGAGCCAATCATCATTTCAGTCTATGTCTACTACACACAAATGGAATGAGCCTAAAGATTCAATGACTTTCTAGCTGCACCTTGATCCCTCATGGTATCACATACTGAAGAAGATCAGTCCTTTGCTACTGTTAATGTGTTTATTTTATTTTTTTTTTTTTTTAATTCCAGTTTTGGGCGTCTAGGGACTGCGTTAAACAACTATTTTTCAATGTACATTTCTCCTATTGCACTCCTCCTCTTTTCTCTTCTGCCAATATGTCTTCATCCTCTCTCTGTGATGCTCCCTTCGGTCTTCTGTCCACACTGTTCCTCCAGTTCTTCTCTTCTTCACTTCAAATCCTTCAAAATGTTGAATTTTGTCTCTCATTAAGTCTCTGTTGGTTATATCATCTTCTCCTATACCCATCTCCTCTAAGTCTACTTTGACTTCTTTGAACCAGGTAATTTGGGTTCTGGGGTTCTTGTCAAAAAACATGAATATTTTCTTTGTCAGCCTTTCATCATTCATTCTTTTCAAATGGGCATAAAAGCTTACTCTTCTCTTCCTCATAGTATCTCCCACTTTCTCAATTTTGTCATACACTTCTCTATTACTTCTAAGCTTCCAAGTCCCATTCTCAAACCTTGGCCCAAGTACTCTTCTAATGATTTTTCACTCCTTTTTTGCTATAGCTTCCATTTCCTTGTTAGTGTTCATTGCTAAACATTCAGATGCATACAGACACTCTGGCTTAATCACAGTGTTGTAGTGCCTTATTTTTGCGTTAATTGATACTGACTTCTTGTTGTACACATTCTTTGTTAGCTGGGATGCCATTTCCATTTTTCTTGTTTTATTTCCTTCTTAATCTGAAGCATTGGGCTGGATGATTTCCCCTAAATATTTGAAATTAGAAACCTTCTTTATCTGGCCATACTTTGCAATCATATTGTTCGGTGCCTCTTTTACATTGGTTAGGTACTCTGTCTTTTCAAAGGAGATTTTCAGTCCTGCTTTTTCTGCTGTTTCATTCAGAATATTGATCTGTTTGACTGCTTCTTCCAAACTTCCTGCCAGAATCGCTAAGTCATCAGCAAAAGCGAGGCAATCTACTTCTAATCCATCCTTTATTCTTCCTAATCTGATTTTTTGTATTCCTTCTTCAGTCGTTTTCTTCCTCCACTCTCTAATAACTTTTTCTAACACACAGTTGAATAGGGTAGGTGACAACCCATCTCCTTGTCTTAATCCTGTTCTGGTTTTGAATGGTCTGGATACCTCACCACGGAACTTTACTTTTGCATAGGTATCCGTAAGTGTTTCTTTGACGATTGCGACTGTTTTCTTGTCTGCTCCAAACTCACTAAGGATGTTAACCAAGGTTGTTCTGTCAATGGAGTCGTACACCTTCTTGAAGTCAACAAACGTGATAAAGATGTCTTTTCCTCTTAATCGTCTATATTTAATAATTAACTTCAAGTTTAAATTTTGTGTTTATTATTCAAAAAAGTGTCAATGCAATTGCAGGCCCTGTGAAATCTTGCTCCGATTTATGTAATGGGACTTTGCTTTTGGAGTCCAATTGTGTTTTTCAGGCACAACAACTGCTTGCTGCATCACTCCTCCACAGCTATCCTGTTCATGTTGAGGCTCATTGAATGCTGCATTCTTTGCATGGTGTTATTTACACTAGGCTGCTTGGATGTCTGATGGAGGGAGAAATCCAAACTTATCTCTCTGTGCAGGGCATCACTGCAGTCCATCAGGTAATGAAAAAGGTTGATGCAACATTACTGTCTACACACACTCTTTTTCTCACATTTGATTGAGTAGTGCTTCCACCAAAAATCAAAGAAGATTATGAAGTGATCACAGTCTGACTGTACATTCCAAACCTGATGTGTTGTTACTAGTGTCAACATTACAACCAAACTCACATGTCCTGTTGAAACATGACCAAATGTGGTACCTGTGATAGTGATGCTCGCAAGGGCAATTGCCTGCCTCCTTCTCCCTGCTGTATCAATTGCAATGGCGACAAGGCATCTCATCCTGAGAATGTCCCATGTACCTTGATGAGCAGGCCATCCAGGAGATCTGGCCAAAGCGAAAAGTACCTTACCCTGTTGCTCACAAGTTGTTGGCTAGACCATATACACTGACAGTACCATTCTCGCTATGACTCACTCCATGGATGTCATGGCCGTGCAGTCTTGCAACTTCAAATTCAGCACTGCAGTTGTAAAATCACTGGGTATTGTGGTAGCATAACCATCTCCTTCTCCTACAGCTGTGCAACAAACCGCCAAATCTTCACCTCCTGCAGTGAAACCACCTGCTACACAACTGACAGGCTGGAAAGGAAGAAAGGAGTACTCTCCTGAAGGTTTTTTACGTCCCTGCAGGCAACAAACATCTGAGTCTTCATCTGCCAACCGCAAAGGCTCTAAGAAATCAATCAACATGACCAGTCTTCTCATTCCCTGACTCAGAGGTCCTCTTCAATGGTGTTACTACATGATACTCTCACCTGGCTGACCTACATTTCGCCAGTGTGCACTGCCCACTGTTTTGCTTCTGTAGAATCTGCAGGCCAACCCAATGAGAATTCCAGTGCCTCTGTACATCTCATGGAACAGGCTCCTCCAGCCTGTGCACCCTGTAACAGTGAGTCTTTGAAGGCTGGCACTCACCAGTCACAGAGGTGACAACATTTCTTTTCTTTTTTTTTTTTCTCGTCCCCTTTTGCTGTTATGATCCTCCCCCAATGGAATGTTCACGCCAGTAGATCCAAGAAGGAGAAATTATGGCTGCTCTTGAAATCATAGCATCCACTCTTTCTCTACATGCAAGAAACAAAAGTCATCCTCGAAACCACTCTGACCTCTCATATTTCCTTCCAGTCTACTTTGACCTTCACGCCGAGGATGGCATTCCATCTCATCGGGGAGTCATGCTGCTCATCAGGGATGACGTTCATAGCCAAACCATATTACTGAATACTTGGCTGCCAACTGTTGCAGTCCACATTATCCTTCCTCACTTCACATTTTCTCTTTGCAGCATATACATCCCTCCATCATTTGGTGTCACCAGGGCAAACTAACTCCATGTTACTGATCAACTCACTCACATCTGCTCAGTGTCTTTAATGCACACTGTCCCATTTGTGGCTCTTCCTGAATCTGTGAGAGAGTGCCCTTTTGGCTGACCTCAATCAACTCAACCTCTCTATCTTAATAACAGAACACCTGCATTCCTCTCAGACTCCACACACACCTATTCCCATTTGGACCTTTTGCTCTGCCGCATCCAGTTTGTCTGTCATCTCGAGTGGTCCATTCTCTCTAATGTGTACTCGAACGTCCATCTGCCATGTGCCATCTGTTTGCTGACTCCTATCCCATCTACATGTAAACCCAACTCGCAGCTTTCTAAGGCTGACTGGAGGCTTCAGTCCTCCCTGTGTAGGGAAGCAACCTACTCACGCTGTAGTAAATTCACATCAGTTTCCATTGTGTGCCAGCCAGTCTGCTGTAACTAGTTCTGACGTCATAAATGTTGCGCTATACCTTAAAAATCAAGCAAATGAACTAAAACTTTTCTAGCATGTCAGGAATAATACTAAACTAATGTGTGTTAAATATCAGTTCGATAACTTCAGCCATTTTCGAAATTTGGACGTTTTTCTGAAAAAATCATTGGTGCAACAGAAAAGAGCTAGAGACTTCAAAATTTATATTTAGATTCATCTTTCATAATGATTTAATAAAAATAGTACTTTGGATTTCACAAATTAAGACTTTAGTGGAAATTCATGATTTTCTGGTTTTCATCTCAAAACTGAAGGAAGCAAGATAGATTAAGTAGGCTAATAAATAAGGCTAGGATGTTTAGATTTAAATAGGCTGGAGGTCCGCTATGACTATGAAGATGTGTAAAGTTTCTTTTGAATACCTATAAAATTATAGCGATAGTGGATCTCAAAAGGGCCAGTTCAGAGCTCATCTACTGCGTGCAGTGTAATTTAATTATTTCTCTCGCCCAAACTATTTAACTTAGCCACGTCAAAATTTTATTATCAATACTTACCTGCGTGCTGAATGCACGTTTAAATTAAGAGCTTCATCGGCCATCAGCAAAAGAAACTATAAATTATTATGTAACTTGAAGTGGTGTGTTACTAGCCCAGCGGCTAGTTGAGAGAGCCGATTTGATCAGGCGTTCCCTTAGCCGTCCGCACCACGGCTTTATATATAAGAACGCTGCACGAGGAAGAAAGGCCCCAGTTCTCTCCAGACGCTGAATGACACGCCATCTGTGTCGAGAGTCGCGTCGCGTCGGTATCACTGCTACATACAGCCTCGGGTGCCGTATTAAGTTACTAGAGATATGCAGAACCATGAAAACATTTCAAGTGAATGGTTAATTCTGGGATGATTTTCTTTATCTAGCTTCAGTTTGCGTATTGTCGTATTTTCACACGCCGTCGCGGGACAGACATTCTACCAAATATTTAGCGTGGCGTTTGATGAAATATTTTCATCAAATTATGGCGAGCATTCATTTCAACATTTAATTCGGACATTTATAGTTGCATCAGCGCATTAGACTCTGAACTGCTCTGTTAGTTAGGTTGTAGGGATACTTGTGTTTTTTATCAGTGAATTTCAGAATATACTCAACTGTTTTGGAAAACCGTTTTTGATTAGAAATCCCGGACAATCTCCTAATTTCTCAGAGCTATAAGCTGCAGCTATAATGATATTCTCAGATAAAGTGGGTACTAGGATCTCTAATTACTGGCTCCACGTTTTGTTAAATCACTTTCTGGGTGCTAAAAGGTAAATAGAGAGCCAGTGTTGAGAACGGCGAAAGACAGCATTAACAACATTCTAAAAGCCAGAAACTGATCCAGCTTGCAAGTGTTTATCCAGCAATTTATTTTTACAAACTTAGCTCGCCGCCCCACATATGGTGCATCGGCCGGGAAATCAACTAAGTGAAAGTGATTTTTAACTATTCGGATTCGCGAGTGAAATGCGACACGCAACTGAGAATAGAACAGTGAATGTGTTACGTGTGTATGTGGATGACGCAATTGGATTAACAACGCCTCTGGATTGACGGAGCTGGCACTGAGTCTAGCGGTGCTGCCGGCATCGCGAGAAGCCAGTCGCGCCGCACCGCAGTCGTCCGCTGGAGCAGCCGGCGCAGAGCCTGCAATTGCGGGCCACGCAAACACACAACAGCCATCGGAGAGCCGTCTGCAGTTCAACGTGCCACGTCGCATCAGGAATCCTGGTACGCCGAGCCGGCAACGCCATACATCGTGCAGAAGGAACTAAGTTAAGTGAAAAGCTGTTAAAAATTTTACTAACCTGCACTAAAAGAATGTCGGCGATGGAACCGCCCAAAGAAACTGAGGTTAAACTTATATCAGAACCTATGTCTGTTGAGGGAACTGTAAATCCAGACAATGGTTCGAGTGTAAATATGCATGAAAGTAGTAAGGTTAAAGTGAAATATGAAGTATTGTCTCCTGACAGTAGTGTGCGAAGGGGCAATGATTCAATAATAGAGACCCCTGTAGTAATGCGGAAAGTAGAAATGGTAAATTTATTGGATGATAGTTTCTCTGATGAATTAAAAATGAAACAGTCATCAGAGATGGTAGAGTTTAAGAAGGAGAAGTTAGAGATGACTAACCAATCAGAAGTTTCATTTAATTTTGATGATTCGGGTATTGGAGCTAGTTTTTTGTCACCCGAGTGTGATAAAAAGCCAGCCAGTGAGCAACCCAAAGATGCTGGGGCTGTTGATCTAAATGTTATATTACATGCAATAGCTGCCAGTAATGCACAAATGACAGCTGAATTAAAGTCTGAAATGGTGGCCAGTCAAACAAATTTTAATAAACGGTTTGAGGCAATGGACAATAAATTAGAATCCAATAATTCTGAAATGTCAGCCAGTAATGCTGAATTAAAGTCTGAAATAAGTGAGGTCAAAAGCAGTAATGCTGAATTAAAGTATGAGATTATGGCCAGCCAAACTAATTTTAATAAACGATTGGAGGTAATGGACGATACCTTCAAGGCTGGTTGCAAAAAGTTGGAAGAGGATCTGGACAGTTTGAATTATAAAATTGATTACAATCATGAGGATATTAAGAAAAATGTTGCTCAACAGTTTTCTGAAATGTATAAAACAGTTAAATCCGAAGTCGCTGAGGTTCGCAAAGACTTCCAAATGGAAGATGCAAAGCTGGAGCACAAGTTAACAGAAAAGATCGAGGCGGAATCTGAACTGTGCTCAGATAGATTTAAAGATGTTAATATAAAAGTAAACATATGTCAAGCAGAAGTAGAAGCAATCAAAACTGACACTACTCATACTGTACAAAGAGTAGATAATGTTGAATTGAGAGTAGAAAATATCAGTACTAACATTGCTAACATTGAGAGTAAAGTAGCTTCAGTAACTTCTGGTAATGGTAATATACAACAAGTTGTAGCTGCAAACGCCGCTTTTATCGGGTGTCGGCAGTTCTTGTGGTTTGATCCAGATAAAAATATCCACCCACTAGATTTCTGGAACGATTTTGAAGATGTGATTCCACCAACTTGGTCTGAACGAGAGAAAATCTCATTTGTTAGAAGCCATTTAGCAGGTGACGCCATGCGTTGGTCAGCTGATGTTATGTTAAAGTGTAAAACATTAGCGGAATTTAAAACAGCTTTTATTAATGAGTATTGGTCTAGCAATAAGCAAAATGAAGTGTTGAGAGAATTTTGGAGTGGAAAACGCTTCAATGCAGGCAAGGAATCAATTAAAGAGTTTGCTAGGTCATGGATTTCACATGTGTCACATTTGGCGGAAAAGCTGAAACCAGAAATGATTATACTAGGTCTTGAAGCCAAACTGCCATGGTATTGGCGAACTAGAATTATATCTGCCCCTAGAGATAATCTTGGTCGTTTCATTGAATATTTGGAACATGTAGAACGTGTTGCTGCCAATGAGGAGCAAGCATGTAATAACCAAAATGCCAATAACAATAATAGTTATTTTAGGAACGAGCAAAATGGCAATGTAAACATCAGAACAGTAGGTGTTCACCATCCTAAGAGAGGTAGGAATTGGGGAAATAATTATCAGAACCAACAATGGCATCCAAGGGATAATAATTTTGTTCCAAACAGAAATATGCATGTAAACAACAGTACGGAAAGTAATGCTGTGCCAGTCAACTATAATGAAAATAAAGGAAACAGTAGTAGGCCAAGGCAGGAAAACTAGTTCCTGTCTATGAGGACACTGGCGCTCACCAGGCGGTTACTTTTCCTATGCCAGTAGTTAAGGGAATTGGTAAGACAGATCAGAATACTCAAACTGAACATGTGGATGAAGAGTTGGTAGCACCTAAGAATACAGCAGAAATATTAGATCACTCACAGTATTTGATAGATACCGTGTTAGAGACGCTTTATAAGTGGTAAAAGAAAGAGAAGGTTCAGCAGTGTAACGATAGGGAGGAGCAACAAAATATTGAATTGTCAGGTGAAGAAGCAGAAGAAATTCATGCTTATATTTACGATGAGGATGATGTGCTCTTATCTAAAGTGCCTGTGCAGGATGTTGATAATGTACTAATAGATTTAGGACAGGAGATAAGCAGGAATGTAGAGGGTAGGCTGTTTGGGGTCGATGAACCCAGTAGCTGTGACCAGTTGTCACTTGAGAAGGAAACCGACGATAATGGTGAAAGTGGTTTAGCTGTAACTAATGTTATGCCCGGTCTGGAGGCGCAGAATCGCTCAGACTACAGTAATTTGGGTCATGTTCAGCAAACTAAATGTAATGAAGTTGTGCGGTGTTTCGATTTAAAATTAATAGACCGACTGGAAAAGGCAGCTGAAAATGTAATTCAGGAAACCCCTACACACTGTGACCTAAATGTAATGAAGACAGATGTCGATCACTTGAGTTGGAGACAAATCCAAAAGGAGCTATTAGATGAATTTGAGGAACCACCTGTACAACCTAGAATAAGCCACCCTATAATAATAGTGAATATGTTGGGTATCAATGTACGTTGTCTCTTAGACAGTGGAAGTGAGGTGAGTGCAATATCTTACAGTAATGAGGGTGTCAGGACTAAGAATAATTGGTGCTACTGGCAAGGTTTCAAAAACGGTAAAGCAAGAAGCTTTACTGCCCTTTAACATTAATGGTAATTTAATTGATCATCCATGTTTAATTGTAAACAATCTCAGTATTGAGGTTTTAATTGGCATAAATTCCTTGTCAAAATATCAGAGTGTTGTTGACTTTGAAAGAAGCCAGTTAAAAATGGTCTTGCCAATAACCGGAGTAATTACAGTCCCTTTTAGTGATAAACATGTAGTGACTGATGATGGAACTTGGGAGCTGCCTATACGAGTTCTGAAAAATCGGAGGTATTGGGGCGAGGATGTTAATCTTAGTACAAGTAAGCTAAACACAGAAGAAGAAGAAGAAGAAGCAGCAATTATTTTAGACAAAATAGAAGCTAAATTGCAGAAAATTGATAAGATTTCAGCCAATCAGAAGGAAGAAATGAGACAGGTTCTAAAAAGGCATCATAAGGTATTTTCAGATCGACCTGGCAGATTCATAGGTAGCCAATGAATGCTGTAGGGAGGAGGTTGTTCTGTAACCTCTACACAGTGTGGCAGCTGTGCAGTCCCAGCTGTGTGAGATCTTCTTTCCATTTCAGGTCTCACTCATTCTTCCTCTTTCCTGTCCTCAAAAATTTCGACCTCTTCCTTCATACATTAAATTTTCCGGTATGGTTATCAATACAGTATTAAGCTAATGAATGCTGTAGGGAGGAGGTTGTTCTGTAACCTCTACACAGTGTGGCAGCTGTGCAGTCCCAGCTGTGTGAGATCTTCTTTCCTTTTCAGGTCTCACTCACTCTTCATCTTTCCTATCCTCAAAAATTTCGACCTCTTCTTTCCAGACATGAAAATTTTCTGTCATGGCTATCAAGCCATGAGTTATGTAACCATTCTATCTACCGATTAGTGAAGAAAAATACCTAATGTGACAAACCTAATAGTGACAAACAATAGAGAAGTATGACGTAATTAAGATAACAAATGTATCTGAGTAACAATTATGTATAGTACCCTGGTAATGTAGTAACTACAAAGTGTTGTTTTATTGGAAATGGTCCACCAACAGTAATTTAAAAAGATGTATGAATTCATGTACAAGCAGGATCTGAAGTGGTAGTGAAACCTAGTGTATGCTGTAGAGCTAACTAATTAATAATAAAAGAGATTGCTTAGTGTTATGAAAAATATGCAGATAAGTTGTAAGGATAAACTCACCTGGTGTAGCAAGGAAAGGCAGTGTAATAGAATTGAGCAGTGTTTGTGGTTGAGACGTGAAGGACACGTCCCTGAAGTATTTATAAGGTTGGAGCTGGCCATTATTTTACTGTAGTGTGTGACAGGATACACCTACACGTATTGAGATTATGAGTTGGAGGCGTGAATGCGACCATAGGTACCCTTATGTTAGATGAGACAGAGTAGCTCATGGTGTCCTATAGGTTTAAGGAATTTAGCATTACGCTCGTCCATAATTACTTGATGCACTTTAGTGGTAGGTCTGAGAGAGACTACCTGAGGTTTCAGCGTCCAATCGAGTGGAAATGGATTGCCACGTGAGCAAACTAATCAGCTGCAATACACTATGAATATGAAATAAATGTGCTATCCTATGCTATAAATTATAATAGAGTGAGTGTTAAATAAGTACATACACTAGCAAAATAAATAAATAACATATTGACAAACGTGAAACATTATTTTAGCTCAGCATAAATACACTTCAAAGTAAGTAAGTACCTAATTGCAGATGTGGAACTGACAACAGCAGAGGACCAATAAGTGGATTTAGTAGTCAACTAAATGTAGTGTATTTTGAACACTCACAACTGTACTATTACCAAAAGTTACTCACATGTACTAAGAAGCTGAGAAAACAACCACTAATCATACTCATACTATCTCTAAGAATAAGGTAATCAAAGATGAGTCAGTTAAGTGCTTAAAATACAAATGTATCAGGAATGTACTGAGCATTGGTTCAGTGTTCCGGCCCAGAAATAATAAATTGATGTTAAATATGATTTATGATTGTATGCCTTAGGAACATAAATTTTCTCCAGTAAATGACTAAAGGCGTTTTGAGCCATTTGTTTAACGATTTTATGACAGTTAAGTAACCGCGAGAGTAATACTGAAAAAGCTCTGTTAACTTTGTTCCAGCAACATACTGAAGGATAAAATGTATATATCCCCATTTCATTGTGACCCACCCATAGATATTAAGTGAACAGAGTCTGAGGCACTCTTTTTGTTTGTTCTTCAGGACAAACCAGATAATGGCAGCCTGGTAGCTGCGTGAAAGCGTGGAGTGACTTGGACACAACTCACAGTGCCCCCCCCCCCCCCCTTTCCCCCATGTAATTTAGAGAGAACGTGAAGGACGCACACCATAGCAACTTCCCTTCCTCTACCCTTGAGAATGGAAGTGTAGGACGCCAGCCAAAGCGGCTACAACCACGTGTGTAAAAATTATTTGTGAACTTTTTCTTTCAGGTTTAGAAAAGACTGCTAAGAGATAATCATCTGTTTATGTATCATGTTATTTTCTTTGAATTTGTGTATGTAAAAATGTATTTAATGGATCTAAGATTTTCATAATTTTTCAATTTGTATGTGTTTGTTTGTCTAAGGCAATATGTATGCCAAAATATTTCATTGACTTTGCTTAAAATTTTGAGTAATGACATTGTTTACAAGGCAGTGAACATGCCTACAATTTAAATAATTAATGTAGGTAATCAGTTTTCTTTAATGTTTCTACATGTTTATATTTCAATTTTGATTTTTCATAGGGAGTTAAACTGTACTCTTGCTTCCCTTTTTGTAATTAAATTTTTTTTTCATTCATTAACATTCATAAACAAAAAAAATTTAAGTAGAGGGTGATGTAGGGAAGCAGCCTACTCACGCTGTAGTAAATTCACATCAGTTTCCATTGTGTGCCAGCCAGTCTGCTGTAACTAGTTCTGACGTCATAAATGTTGCACAATACCTTAAAAATCAAGCAAATGAACTAAAACTTTTCTAGCATGTCAGGAATAATACTAAATTAATGTGTGTTAAATATCAGTTCGATAACTTCAGCCATTTTCGAAATTTGGACGTTTTTCTGAAAAAATCATTGGCGCAACAGAAAAGAGCTAGAGACTTCAAAATTTATATTTAGATTCATCTTTCATAATGATTTAATAAAAATAGTACTTTGAATTTCACAAATTAAGACTTTAGTGGAAATTCATGATTTTCTGGTTTTCATCTCAAAACTGAAGGAAGCAAGATAGATTAAGTAGGCTAATAAATAAGGCTAGGATGTTTAGATTTAAATAGGCTGGAGGTCCGCTATGACTATGAAGATGTGTAAAGTTTCTTTTGAATACCTATAAAATTATAGCGATAGTGGATCTCAAAAGGGCCAGTTCAGAGCTCATCTACTGCGTGCAGTGTAATTTAATTATTTCTCTCGCTCAAACTATTTAACTTAGCCACATCAAAATTTTATTATCAATACTTACCTGCGTGCTGAATGCACGTTTAAATTAAGAGCTCCATCGGCCATCAGCAAACGAAGCTATAAATTATTATGTAACTTGAAGTGGTGTGTTACTAGCCCAGCGGCTAGTAGAGAGAGCCGATTTGATCAGGCGTTCCCTTAGCCGTCCGCACCGCAGCTTTATATATAAGAACGCTGCACGAGGAAGAAAGGCCCCAGTTCTCTCCAGACGCTGAATGACACGCCATCTGTGTCGAGAGTCGCGTCGCGTCGGTATCACTGCTACATACAGCCTCGGGTGCCGTATTAAGTTATTAGAGATATGCGGAACCATGAAAACATTTCAAGTGAAGGGTTAATTCTGGGATGATTTTCTTTATCTAGCTTCAGTTTGCGTATTGTCGTATTTTCACGCGCCGTCGCGGGACAGACAGTCTACCAAATATTTAGCGTGGCGTTTGATGAAATATTTTCATCAAATTATGGCGAGCATTCATTTCAACACTTAATTCGGACATTTATAGTTGCATCAGCGCATTAGACTTTGAACTGCTCTGTTAGTTAGGTTGTAGGGATACTTGTGTTTTTTATCAGTGCATTTCAGAATATACTCAACTATTTTGGAAAACCGTTTTTGATTAGAAATCCCGGACAATCTCCTAATTCCTCAGAGCTATAAGCTGCAGCTATAATAATATTCTCAGATAAAGTGGGTACTAGGATCTCTAATTACTGGCTCCACGTTTTGTTAAATCCCTTTCTGGGTGCTAAAAGGTAAATAGAGAGCCAGTGTTGAGAACGGCGAAAGACAGCATTAACAACATTCTAAAAGCCAGAAACTGATCCAACTTGCAAGTGTTTATACAGCAAATTAGATTAGAATTATTTTTACAAACTTAACTCGCCGCCCCACACCTGGAGACCTTCAACAAAGATTTCCCCAGTTGTGATGACCATGCAGAGTACGTCAGAAATGTTGTCCTTACCATAATAGAGCATTCCATAACTTACACTTCATCTCTACTGTGCTGTGTACCAGACCCCAGGTGGACTAAGGCATGCTGCGACATCACTGTGAAGACTTGCTCTCTGCAATTTTAACCATCATGCTATGATGTTGAACTGTATTCATTGTAAACAGTTTCATGCACAGTGTCATTTCATTCTTTGCTATGGCAAAACAGCTATCTAGATTTCATTTACTAGTTCTTTTAACAGTTCCACTTCCTCTTCCATCGTGTGGGGGGCAATTCTCATCATCTGTGTGGGACTAAGATCCATTCCCTGATTTCCAGTATGACAGTAGCATGTGGTGTCATTGTGGACCCTATAGCTATATCCAACACCTTGGGTTGCTATTCTGTGAAGATTTTGAGCTCCACCCACTATCACCCAACCTTCCTCCCTTGGAAATGTGTTGGGGAGGCTCAGGTGATACGCTTCTCCTCTTGTGATTGCTACAATGCTGCCTCTACCAAGAGGGAACTAGATAACGCTCTCACTTCATCCCAATCTTCCACCCCACGGCCAGATGATGTTCACATTCAGATGTTGCAGCACCTTTCTCTCATGGGCAAGCACTTTGTTCTTCATAAATACAGTCACATTTGGGCAGATGGCACCTTTCCCAGATGCTGATGTGAAGTCACTATCATACCCATATCTAAGCCCAGTAAGGTCAAACACCTTGCTTCTAGCTACTGCCCCATTTCTCTCATCAGCTATGTTTTCAAGGTGATCGAATGTATGATTTATGGCTGGTTGGTATAGTGGCTCAAACCTCACAATCTACTAACCACTGCACAATGTGGATTTCGAGCACACCATTCTGCTGTTGACCAGTTCATCACTCTGTCAACCCATGTCATTCCGTTTTCTGACAAGATACCCGATGGTGGCTGTGTTCTTTGATTGGGAGAAAGCCTATGACACTTGCTGGAGGACTGGTATCCTTCTGCACTCTATACATGTGGGGCTTTCAATGCTGCCTGCCCTGTTTCATTTGGAAACTTTTAAAAACCAAGTATTCAAGGTATGTGGGGGTTTGATCTTGTCAGACACCTTCATCCAGGAGAAAGGCGTGCCTCAAGGCTCCATCCCGTGCATCGTACCCTTTGCTATAGCCATTAATCCTATAATGGTCTGTCTCCTGCCAGGCATCAAAAGCTCCTTTTTTTGTCGATGACTTTGCGATTTATTGCAGATCTCCACTGACTTGTATTCTGGAACATCTTCTACAGCGATGGCTTCATCGTCTTCACTCATGGGGTATCGACAATGGCTTTCGATTTTTCACTGGCAAGACAGTTTGTATGAATTTCTGGCTACGCAATTGGTTTCTTCCACTGTCTTTACATCTTGGGCTTGTTGCTTTTCAATTCGCTGAAACTATGAAATTCCTGGAGCTCGTGCTTCATAGAAAACGTTCTTGGTCCTCCCATGTGTCTTACCTGGCTGCATGCTTTACCCAGTCTCCTAATGTCTTATATGCTCTAAGCACTACTTTCTGGGGAGCAGATCGGACCACCCTCCTCTGTTTGTACCAATCCCTTGTCCATTTGAAATTAGACTATGTGTGTTTCATTTATTCATGTGCATGTCCATCCATTTTACACCACCTTAATATAATCCACCATCATGGAATCCACTTGGCCACTGGTGCCTGTTACACTAGCCCAGTTGAGAGTCCCTATGCAGAAGCTGCCAGACAACTGCTGCTATATGGGTGTGATGTTCTCCTCAGTAGATACGCTTGACATTTGTCTGCCATGCCTAGCCACCCATCCTGCACCTCCTTTTTCGATGCTGCCTTGGCTGACAGTATGGGATGCATCCCTCTTCTCTGCTGTCTCCCAGGTTCGCTTTCCACTCCTATTCCAGCAGCTTAATTTCACATTCCCTGCCAATTTTCCAGTTGGGCGTGAACCCTTCACCACCTCGGCATGACGCAGTGGCCTGTGTTCATCTTGGACTTCACACTCGACCTTCACACTCAATATAGTGACAGCATCTTTGTGTACAGTAATGGTCCTAAGACTGACTGTGGTGTCCAGTGTGCCTTTGTCATTGTCACTGACCATTTTTGGTATTAGCTTACACAACACCACCCAATATTTACAGCAGAGCTCTTTGCCCTTTATCAGGCTACCTAATACATCCAGCGACACAGCCTTTTTTATTGTGTCATATGCTCTAATTCTCTTGGTGCCCTTCTGAACCTCTGTGTGCTGTACACAGTCCATCCTTTAGCGCAATGGGCCCAAGAAAGCTTCCATTTGCTCTGTGTTGAGGGAGACACTGTGATGTTTATTTAGAATGGTGGTCACATCGGTCTGATGGGAAATGAGGCTGCTGATGCTGCAGTCTTCTTACCTCAGTCTGCTAGCTCTTCCATCCCTTTGGATGATCTCTATGTTGCCATCTGTCGGCAGGTGGTGTCACTTTGGCACCACCACTGGTGCACTCTTCATGGGAACAAGCTCCGGGGAATTAAACCCCTCCCAGTGGCTTAACCAATCTTATCTCAGCCCCCCCTTGCCATGAGGAAATCATTTTAGCTAGGTTGCATATTTGGCAGTATCGTTTTAGTTATCGCCATTTGTTAAGTGGTGATCCCCCACCATTTTGTGCTCATTGTCATCAATTTTTGCTGGTTCACCATTTCCTGACCGAATGTCCTTGTTTTAACAACTTAGCCGGCCGCAGTGGCTGAGCAGTTACAGGTGCTTCAGTCCAGCACTGCGCGACTTCTACGGTCACAGCTTCGAATCCTGCCTTGGGCATGGATGTGTGTGATGCCCTTAGATTAGTTAGGTTTAACTAGTTCTAAGTTCTAGGGGACTGGTGACCTCAGATGTTAAGTCCCATAGTGCTCAAATCCATTTGAACCATTTTTAACCACTTCTTCTATTCTGTCTTTTGCTTGTGCCGTTTTTCCTGTTGATACGCAGGGTCAGCATGGTTAATTGGATGTGGCAATGTTAGTTGGAGGGTTGGCCAGATGCCCTTCCTGTCACCACCCCGTACCCCCCGGGAAGGAATTAGGGTACCCCAACTGTCTGCGACTAGTATAATCCATGGAATAGTGCGAAAGTGTTCAGATGTCTGCGAGCCATGTAAATGAGGCGGGATGTGGGGACCAGCCAAGTATTCACCTAGGGGGATGTGGAAAACCACCTAAAAACCACATCCAGGCTGGCCGGCACACCAGCCCTCGTCATTAATTCACCGGGTGGGTTCAATCTGGGGCCGGCGAGCCTACCCAAGTCCAGGAAGCAGCACATTGACATGCTCGGCTAACCTGGCAGGTATTTTTTTTTTTTTAACCGCTTATGTTCTCATATATGTTTGCTGTCTGATTTGTTGGCTGTTTTAGTGAAGGACACATGGATTTTTGACCATGTTTTACTTTTTATCATTCGTAGCAACATGGCAAAGGACATTTAATCTTTGGTTCAGGACCTCCACTGTCTCTACACCATATTTTGAGGACCTTGTGTTTAGCTCACTTTCCATCAGTCATTTGGGCTTAATGTACAGGGTGTTACAAAAAGGTACAGCCAAACTTTCAGGAAACATTCCTCACACACAAATAAAGAAAAGATGTTATGTGGACATGTGTCCGGAAACGCTTAATTTCCATGTTAGAGCTCATTTTAGTTTCGTCAGTATGTACAGTACTTCCTCGATTCACCGCCATGATTTCATATGGGATACTCTACCTGTTCTGCTAGAACATGTGCCTTTACAAGTATGACACAACATATGGTTCATGCACGATGGAGCTCCTGCACATGTCAGTCAAAGTGTTCGTACGCTTCTCAACAACAGATTCGGTGACCGATGGATTGGTAGAGGCGGACCAATTCCATGGTCTCCAAGCTCTCCTGATCTCAACCATCTTGACTTTCATTTATGGGGACATTTGAAAGCTCTTGTCTACGCAACCCCGGTACCAAATGTAGAGACTCTTCGTGCTCGTATTGTGGACGGCTGTGATTCAATACGCCATTCTCCAGGGCTGCATCAGTGCATCAGGGATTCCATGCGATGGAGGGTGGATGCATGTATCCTCGCTAATGGAGGACATTTTGAACATTTCCTGTATGTTCGAAGTCACGCTGGTACATTCTGTTGCTGTGTGTTTTCATTCCATGATTAATGTGATTTGAAGAGAAGTAATAAAATGAGCTCTAACATGGAAAGTAAGCATTTCCGGACACATGTTCACATAACATATTTTCTTTCTTTGTGTTTGGGGAATGTTTCCTGAAAGTTTGGCCGTACCTTTTTGTAACACCCTGTATAGTCTCTTTATGTTCTTTTACTTCTTGATATTCTAAGGTTATGACATGGGAACTTATGACCTTAGTTGTTTTTATGTCCTAAAACAAATAACACACACACAAAAAACACTTGACTGCCAGATGAAGGATTCCATCAATATTCTAACTCCTCCAGCCACAGGCTGTGCCATAGTGATCCCATCACACATAGTTTATAAGCTTCCCAAAATCTATAAACCCCACAATCCTGGATGTCCCAGTGTAGACGGATACTATGCTCCCATTGGAAGATCTCTGCTCTTGTTGACCAGCACCTCCAACCAGTTGCCTGTAGCTTAGCTTCTCATATCAAACATACAACTCCACTTAGCAATTCTCAGCCATCCCTACCCCATTAACACCTGGATCCTTGTTTGTCACAGTTGATGACACCTGCCTACACACCAACATTCCTCAGGCCAATGGCCATCATGCCATCCAACTCTACCATTCTCAACGTCCTTCTGACATCAACCCACTACTTCATTCCTTCTAAACCTTACCGATTACATCCTCACCCACAAATACTTCTCCTTTGAGAGGAAGATACACTGCCAGGAAAAATATCAAAACACCAAACAATAATTAATGTAGACTATTGAAATTTCAGTAATACATTTGTGTAGGTGACATATTTAAATGATTGACATTGCAAGATCACAGGTAAATGTAAGCGCGAGACAAGCCATTGCAAATATGAAACGCTGGTACATTAATAGCCAGTTTAACTGACACAATTCTGAATGCATCCATTCAGACATGATGCACTGTGTTGTACAGTTTCTTGATGACAGTTTGTGGGATGGAGCTTCATGGTCTTGCCCTTGACCAATCAACACAGGGATGTTTAGTGCTCCTTGTGGATGACACTGGAGATGTCGTCCAATGATGTCCCATATGTGCTTGATTGAATGCTGATCTCATGATTGGGTAGGCCAATGTAACATTTCATCACTCTGCAGAGCATGTGGGGTTACAACAGTAGTACATAGGTGAACTTTATCCTGTTCAAAAATACTCCCTGTAATGCTTTTCAAGAATGGTAGCACAATAGGTTGAATCACCAGATTGACATACAAATTTACAGTCAGGATGCGTGGACTAATCATGTGATTGCTTCTGGTGTCATACAGAACCGTACCCCAGACCATAACTCCTGATGTAGGTCCTGTGTGTCTAGCACAGGCTCGTCCAAACTGTGCCCCTGGGGCGCTAGCACCCGCGATCGCCCGCGGCCAGCGCCCCGGGCGAATTCGTGTGTTGTCGTAGTGGCCGAGCCGTGTTGCCTAGCTGGCCGTGCGGACCGCCCGCCGAGCCTCGGCATGCCGGTATGCAAATATTGCAATAGATAAAAATTTATTTTGCGACCACACATCGCTGTCCTTTTCAGCAGACCTGGGGGAAAACGTATGTAAAACCAATCTTTTTTGTTAGTTTTTTATTTGAGTTTCAATGAACGAAACAATTAAATGTTAAAGTGTTTTAAAAACAGGATTGTACAAAATTAATTGTATGTTCTTTTCTGGCATGGTACGAGCAGGAAACAGGTGGGCAAAGTTTGTGCGCAAATTACAAATGATCGCTGAGAATTGGGAAAGCAGGGAAACCCTTTGCTGCTGGGAATCTCATCAAGGGTTGCCTGGTCGACTCGGCGGCTTGTATTTGTCCACCAGAACTCATGGAAAAAATTGAAAAAATAGCTCTTTCTCCTCAAACTGTTGCTCACAGAGTTGAAGATATGGTCTCAGATATGGAGCAGCAATTAATGGAGAGAGCAGCAAACTTCATTTCACTTTCTGTCA
The DNA here is from genome assembly GCF_021461385.2 of Schistocerca piceifrons. Classification (NCBI taxonomy): domain Eukaryota; kingdom Metazoa; phylum Arthropoda; class Insecta; order Orthoptera; family Acrididae; genus Schistocerca; species Schistocerca piceifrons. The sequence goes on along the minus strand of NC_060149.1, from coordinate 828,782,627 downwards.
CTCTTGAAGAGTCCGCGGATGTTGTGGACATATCTCAGCTCATCATATTCATTCGAGGTGTTGACGGCACTCTGCGTGTCACTGAAGAATTTCTCGATCTTATACCATTAAAAGACACAACCATGGGTTTGGATATTTTTCTAGCTGTGGAAAACGTGATGCAGCCCCTGTGCTACGAGGGATACGCACTGGATTTCTGAGTTATGTGAGGTCAAAAATGGCTGAAGTTGGCTGTTCCTTATTTGCGACAGTCCATTGTCTGATTCACCAGGACACACTTTGTGGAAAGATTGTCAACATTAAAAATGTTATGGACGCAGTTCTTCGAACGGTTAATTATCTTCACTCGCATGGACTCACGCATCGCCAATTTAAAAAATTTCTGGCTGATATCGAAGCGGAATACCCAGACATCCCCTACCACACCGAAGTAAATGGCTGAGCAGAGGAAAGGTGCTTCATCAGTTTTTCTCCTTGAGGGGCGAAATAAATACCTTTTTGGAAATGAAAGGACATTCAGAAGAATTACTTTGTGATCCTAAGTGGGTGGTGAATTTGGCTTTTTTTGAGTGACCTTACTGGTCATTTAAATACTTTGAACATTACACTCCAACTTGAAAATCACTATGTCGTTGATTTAGTGCAGACGATTCAAGCATTTAAAGAAAAACTTATTTTGTGGGAAAAACAATTGTGCGAGAAGAATTGTGGACACTTTCCTGCACTAGACAGCATTAAAGAAGATGTGGATTTTTCAGATTGTGTTGCAATCATTTGCGAATTACAAAAACGGTTTGAAAACAGATGTTTGGAGACAAATGAGCTTCAATCGGCCTTAGGTATATTTGTTCGCCCATTTTCCCTTTGGCATAGGACGTCTCACAAGTGCTTCAACTAGAACTGATTGACCTGCAGTGCGATATCTGCCTGAAGGACCGCTTTCTCATGTGTAAAACTTTGAATGACTTTTACAGCTGTCTTCCACGAGAGAAATATTCTCTTTTGCACAAGCACGCGGCCTAAGTTCTCTCAATGTTGAGTGCTTTTCCTCTCTTTTAAAGCTTGCTAAAACTAAGAACTGTTCATACTTGGCAATGAAGATTTGACTAATTCTTTGAAGTTATCAGTCTCAGGGAATCTTGTACCAAACATTAACAAAACCGTTTCCTCAAAAAAGAAAAAAAGTGTAAAATGTTAATTGTCTTCTTTAAAAATGTTGACTGTAAGAATTAAAGAGCTTCATAACCTTAATTTTATTTTTTAATAAGTTTTCAAACTTGGTCAGTTAAAATTATTATGTACAAAACAGCAAACTAAGCACCTGATTTCTAAACTCTGAGAAGGAATACAAAAAGCTGTAGCATGAAGTACAACAGAAAATATTTACTTGTAACTATTAATAGCAAGAATGAGACTCTATATCCCTTACATAAAATTATTTCAAAAATAGAATATTTATGACTAGTTCATTTAAGAAACTGATATATTTTTCAGAAGACACCTATGGTACATATGACGAGTGTGCATGTGCAGTACTAATAGAATCAACCTGTGGGTCAGAAAACTACTAAGTTATTCTTCGATTCTTGTTTTGGATATTCTTTTCTCTAGCTTTGCATAGTAATTCTGCCACACGTACACTAGTTGTTACCTAAACAGCAAATGGTTTGCTTGTTTTACCACTCATGGACCTCTTTTACAGAGGTGCGCTTCCTCTGTCCTTTTGTTTGCGTTGGATCTGACTGTGGAACAGTCCAGCACAGAGCAGTGCTGTGCGGTCTCACTCGCTCCGCAGCTCTCTCTCTCTCGCCCCTATGCTGCCGGGTGCAATTCTTGGATGAGCCTGGTCTAGCACATGAACGTGTTGACTGCAGGCCCTCAACAGGCTTCCTTATAACAACACACAGCCATCACTGGCACTCAGGTAGACCCAGCTTTCATCTCAAAACACAACAGATTCCAATGAGCCACTTGACACCACTGAAGCCACAAATGACAGACATTTCGGGGTCACTGGAAGGCACACTACAGGGCATCTGGTTCAGAACTGTCCTTGAAGAAACCAATTTGCAACAATTCGTTGTGTCACTGTGGTGCTAACTGCTGCTCAAATTGCTGCTGCAGATGCAGCACAATTCACCAGAGCCACACACCGAATATGATGGTCTTCCCTCTCAGTAGAGACATGTGACCATCCAGAACCCTCATCTTCTTGTGACTGTACTTTCTTGTGACCACTGCTGCCAGTGATCATGTACAGTGGTTACATCTCTGCCAAGTCTTACTGCAATATCACAGAAGGAACATCCAGTTTCTCATAGCTCTGTTACATGAACTCGCTCAAACTCAGTGAGGTGCTGATAATGGCACTTTGTTGCCTTAAAGGTGTACTTGACTAACATCAACTCATTATGTTTAGTCCTAAAGGTCACCAATGCTATGGTCATTACAGCGTGTGTTTAATGAAACCTGATTTGAATCCTCATAGTGGCACTACTAGTGGCCCTCTTATGCGACAGTGACAGCAATATGCAGTTAACAGTGTGCATTATATAACTTGCTATACAATCACCAAAACGAATTATACTGTCCAGTAAGATAACACTTTGAGTTTACATATGTGATACATAGGTGTCATGCAGATGATGTCAAAGCACAGATTTTCACATGAGGTATTAGGTCTTTGATATTTAGCCTTGGACTTTCACTCTCAATGATATAGTATGTTTCTGAGTGCTAGCGTGTCACAGAACTTTCTGATACATTGATGTTGTTCATTCGGTAGTGCACCCATGAGTCTAACACAACTCAACATAGAGATGTTACCTGGTTGCTCACCATTCACAGACTTTCCCTTTAATTGACACAGAGATGTGAGTAACATACTAGTTGGACACAGACCATAGATTTTGGGGGAGGGGTGGCTTTTTAAAGACAGCACAAGAACATTATGTGATTTATGAAATTACTTAATGTTTTTAAATTTTGCTAGGATAGATTTCATTATTTTGCGTGGACTAAAGGACTTTACCATTATCCGGTTTATGAAAAACGTTTCAGGTTAATAAATGATAAAAGCGTGTGGAACATCATCATGTTTTCGTAGTCTGAAATCCCCTATCTACAAGTAGGGCATCTATCATGAAATCCATATTTTATGAACCTCTGTTATCCAAAATCTTAATTAGTGACTGAATTAATTAGTGACAGCTGTTGGCTGATTCAGAAAAAAATAAAACAAAAAAAATTATATCATGAAAGTTCAAAATCTCACCGATATTAAAGCAAAACAGACACTGAAATTATTAGTGTCAAAACTTCTAATGTCAATTATTCTGTACGTTAATTAATGTCAGATTATTCAAAATATGGTCTTGAAAAATTGGGAATGTATGTTTTTGAATGAGTAGTAATAATACTTCCTATCCTGCCCATTAGCTCAAAATCCCTTAAGTGATGTCGTAGGAACATTAATTAGCTATAACTTTTAATTTCTGAGCCATCTAGTGATACTATATAATTTTAATCAGGGAGATAAATACAAACAACGAACAATTACGTGTGTGACAGCATTAGAAACAGAATGAAAAAGTGAAAGAATTTTAGTTATTCATGTGAGCAGAAAACACAACTGTTGGAATATTTTACAGCTTGGTACATCTCTTCACCCACCAACTGAATTAAACAGACAGTTATTGACAATTAGCTTACTGGATAATTCAGTGGCCTGTAAGAGTCTATTACGTGTATCAATATACATAAAAAAGAAACACTGTTATCATAATGCTTTAAACTGATCTTCAAATCAGGTATCCTAAATAGATGTTACCTAACAGCCATCCGTGGCCGTCTTATGACATAAAATTTCATAAAATTTCTAAACATACAAGTGCATAGCATTATATGTACATAACTATAATATTTCAAAACGCATTTATATCAGAGAACGTCATGGGCCACAACTTAGTCTTCATATTTCACAAATTTATCACTCTGTTGACACAGTTCATTACTCATTATTGGCACCATCTTCACAAAAACCACTGTCATAGTCTGCTATAGGCTCTTTCTGTGATTTCTGCTTCAAATTTTCACTCATGTCCATTGTATTGTTTTGTATTGTATAGATCCAAAGTGGTTTCAGCATTTACAAACAAAAAGGCAACAAATTTTCTAAATTAGTGCACTAGTAATTCCTGTCTCTAAATTTCTAGTACAAATGATTACTCATTAATTGGAAATTTACTCATTATAAATGTAAATGACTATCAGTATAATGTCACACAGAAAATTTACAAGAAAGCATGTCTATAAATCAAATGAGAATGGAAGCTGCTTTATTTACTCAATTGGTCTCCTCTGACTATGGCCAATTAACCCTCTTGAAATGAAGTTCACTGCATGTTTAATTCCTGTTAGAAAATAATAACATCAAGTAGGAGGTAAACAGTACAGTATCAGAGAAATGAACTTTGCAGCAATTTATATTAAACAACTCATTAAAAAAATTAGTACTTCATGTAGGTTCATTAAATAATTTTCAGTATTTTATCATTTTTTTTTTATTATAAAAGCATCATTCTGTTTCTGAATACAGTGCAGTAATGTCCAACAGCTTAACAACAAGCTACGTCATTTTACTTAGGCATGTCATCACAAAAAAAGAATATTCTCTTGTATATCATTTCGCTTTCCAATTTATCAATGCTCATTATACTGCTTATTTATTCCCTTATAAACATGTTGACTGAAGATGTACTTTTGCAAAAGAAGCTATTACGAAGACGTGGTCCCTAATCATTGCTGTTTCATATATACTTCATAGAACTTCATTCACTTTGTCACTTCACATTCACTTAATATTTCATTGATTCATTATTATATATTTCTCCATTACATAATACATTGCTGCTTCATATATTCATTCTGCTTCACTTTGTGTACAAAAAAATGACTCTACGGCATAATTCTCAACAGCAGCCACCCACATTAAAGACAAGACATTTCCCTCTATTACACAGCAGAGCAAAACTTATTCAAATGATCTCACTAAAATTTAATCTCCACAACATTTATTTTTAATACAATATTGTTTATCTTGGCCTGAAAGACTTATAATATGGCACACACGTACTGAGAAGATGAACTTTCATACATGTAATAAAGATAATAACATTTTACATTAGACCAATGACTTTCTGAATTTCATATATTTAGGGGAAGTTGGGTTAATTGATTCTCAAAGCTAATTGGACCATCACAATTATAAACAATTCAAGAGTAAAAATTATTATTTTTTTCGTAACATAAACATGTTCCTTTAGATCAGCTGTACTGTGTGAGCTAATATGGGTGCTGTCTGTTAGCTACAGAGATTTGTCCGCAGCTCGTGGTTGTGCGGTAGCGTTCTTGCTTCCCGCTCCCAGGTTCCTGGGTTCGATTCCCTGCGGGCTCAGGGATTTTCTCTGCCTCGTGATGACTGGGTGTTGTGTGCTGTCCTTAGGTTAGTTAGGTTTAAGTAGTTCTAAGTTCTAGGGGACTGATGACCATAGATGTTACGTCCCATAGTGCTCAGAGCCATTTGAAACATTTTTTTTGTTAGCTACATTTGCAGATATAGATAAAAAACTGAAATCCGCTGGTAAGAGTAATTTATTTTTGCATTCAACAATTTCTCCTACAGTTTTACTTGTTTGAGTTAGATTCAGTGTTTATTGCTTTATGATACTCCATGAAATATGTGCATGGAGTCATTTTCCGTTCATGTTGAAAATTGTTGATAAAGTGAAAGTGGGGTTAACTGTACCAGTAAAATTTGGGGTTAAGTGGATTGGTTCAGTCAACCCCAGACAGTTGCTAATGAATGAAAATGCCTTTTATACAAACATCTAATAGATTACATAAATGAAAGCTTTGCACTTTCAAGGAAAAACCATTTTTCATGCAGTTTCACTTGCTTCCTGTCAGAAAATGCCTGGAAATTCAACGTTATGTTGACCTGCTCTGATTTCATGAGTAATTTCAAAGAAACACATTATAGTGCCCAAGAATTACCATATATAACACTACAGCCCTTGTTGGTGTAGCATATCCTTTGGTATTTACTGCCTCTGATATTTGGAAAGGCTTTAGTATTAGTAGTATCAAACCTACCAATTCACGCATATTTAATGCCTAATATTTTTATTGTTGTATGTGCTGGACAGACCTCTCCCAATTCACCAACAAATAACAAAGATTTATTGGGAGAGCATGAAAGTACATCTGCAGATGGCAATGTTGAGAATCTTGGACACCAACCAGAAGATAAGTAAACAGAAATTACTAAGACTGGTGTGAGGAACACAACAAGACATAGATGGAATGGACAGAGGCAGCACCAAAAGGCAGAATAGCAAAGCTATTGCCAAAAAAGCATAAATTAAATTAAGTATGCCAAATACTGGCAGAAAGCGGCAGTAGCTCTGAAGATCATGATCATGTCCAGTACGTTGATTCCTCTGATGCTAACTTGTACACAAGTGCTTTTGAAAATGATGAAACAGTGCACAAAGGTGACTTCATTGTAGTTAAGGTACAAGATAAAACTGTCACAAGTAGTCACAATTATTTTCTGGAGTGATTAAAATGTATGTTGATGACTATGAAATAAAATTATATAAGACAGTAGTTTATACTACAAAATTTGCAGCAACAGCAGAAGGAGATACCTTTTTTTGCTTTAACTGAAATAATTGCCAAACTATCCAATGCACTAGGTCTCACTATGAAGGCATGATTTGATTCCAGAATACATCACTAAATTCAGTGTGCAGTACTTTTATTATTTCTATCATTTTTTCTTTAATATACTCATAAATGTCTGTGTTACTAAAGTTGTTGCAATTTTTTTCGTATTTGTAGTCATGTAATTCATTGATTTAATTGAGAAGTCCAATTAACCTTGCAATATGGTCCAGGTTCCAACTGTTGCCTGCTACATACCTGCAGAGCAGCAAGTTATGTATTTAGCTTTTTCTGTGCTTTCTTAGGAGTCCTGGGGTGTAAAGGATGTTTAAATGCTTTGGTGCAGATGCAGGAGAAGCTGGCCACAGTTTGCGAACAGCTGAAGGTACTTTTGGCTACAGTCAGCGATCCTGAGTCTGCTGACTTGAGGTGTAGCAGTGGTGGAGCATCTGGCATATCGCATGAGAAACCTCAGGAGTCACTTGTTAGACCCACAGGCTCTGCTACTGAGGCAGCCTCCAGATGGCCCAGCAAGGGGTGTCCGCCTTGACTGCAGTGAGAATTGTGGGTGATAATGCTTTCACATCAGTCTGTCAGCAGGGTCTGAACAGGCAAAGGGGGGTTGGGATCTGCTTCCTATTGGGATCTCAACAGTTAAGTATGGTATAGAGCCTCATAGAGAAATAGCATTTATGCCCTGTAAGAAAGCCAATGTGTACTCAATGTATCTGCCAGAAGGCCACATCCAAAAAAGTGGAGGAGGCCTTGCATGCAGCTATCAAGCATGCAGGCTAACGTCATCTGTGAGTTCTGGCTGCTTTTGGCACCAATGATGCCTGTTGCATGGGTTCTGAGCCTATCCTCAGTTCATGGTGGTGGCTCTTGAAAGTGGACAAGCCTGCTGGACTCGCCTGTGGGGTGCAATCACAGCTGGCAATTTGCAGCATTGTTTATAGAGGTGGTTGGGTTCCTTTGGTTTGAAGACCGGTGGATTGTCTCAAACAAAGTCTATGTTGGCTCTGTGATGATTTTGGCTGCTGATTTCTGCGAAACAGAATATTCATCAAAATTCAAAACTACAGGCTACATAGCGGCTTCTCACGAAGAGCCTAACGAAACTGCCATTACTACATGTAGCCTCTCCTGGCAGCCCAGTAGCTTGTATCCGATGCACTACTGCCCATTTACTATATCCCCTACACCTTCACACTGACGATGCGACACAGAATATGCATCGCGACTCAAAACTACAGGATACACGGCGGCTTCTCACCAAGAACTTAACGAAACTGCCATCACTACACGTAGCATCTCCTGGCAGAACAGTGGCTTGTAACCGATGCACTACTGCCCATTTGCAATATCCTCCACACCTTCACATTGACGATGCGAAATAGAATAAGCATTGGAATTCAAAACTACAGGATATATGGCGGCTTCTAACTAAGAGCCTAACGAAACTGTAATCATTACACATAGCCTCGCCTGGCAGCCCAGTGGCTTGTACCTGATGCACTACTCCCCATTTACTATATCCCCCACACCTCCACACTGACGATTCGACGTAGAATTGGCATCGCGATTGAAAAATACAGGATACATGGCGGCTTCTCACCAAGAGACAGACGATGCTGCAGACATTGTACGTAGAAGCCCCTGGCAGCGCAGTAGCTTGTATCCGATGCACAACTGCCCATTTACTTAATACCCCACACCATCACACTGACGATGCGAGATAGTATTTGCATCACAATTCAAAACTACCGGCTACATGGCGGCTTCTCCCCAAGAGTCAAACGTTAGTAACAGTCACTTCACGTAACCTCTCCTGGAAGCCCAGTAGCTTGTATTCGATGCACTACTGCCAATTTTCTATATCCCCCACACCTTCACACTGACGATGCGCCATAGAATATGCATAGCTATTCAAAACTACAGGCTACATGTCGGATTCTCACCAAGAGACAAACAATAGTAAAAGTCACTGCACGTAACATCTCCTGGCTGCCTAGTAGCTTGTATCCGATGCACTACTTCTCATTTACTTTATCCCCCACACCATTAGACTGACAATGCGACACAAAATTTGCATCGCAATTCAAAACTACAGGCTACATGGCGGCTTATCGCCAAGAGTCAAACGATAGTAAGAGTCACTGCACGTAACCTCTCCTCGCAGCCCAGTAGCTTCTATTCGATGCACTACTGCCCATTTCCTGTCTCCCCCACACCTCCACACTGACAATGCATCAAAGAATATGCATAGTAATTCAAAACTACAGGCTACATAGTGGCTTCTCTCCAAGACACAAACGATAGTAAAAGACACTGCACATAATCTCTCCCGGCAGCCTAGTAGCTTGTATCTGATGCACTACGGCCCATTTCCTTTATCCCCCACATCATCACACTGACGATGGGTACACAGAATATGCATCACACTTCAAAACTACAAGCTACATGGCGGTTTCTCACTAAAAGTAAAACGATAGTAAAAGTAACTGCACGTATGCTCTCCTGGCAGCCCAGTAGCTTGTATCCGATGCACTACTGCCCATTTACTTTATCCCCCACAATATCACGCTGACGATGGGACACGGTATTTGCATCGCAATTAAAAACTACAGGCTACATGGCGGCTTCACACCAAGAGTCAAACGATAGTAAAAGTCACTGCACGTATACTCTCCTGGAAGCCCAGTAGTTTGTATTCGATGCATTACTGCCCATTTACTATATCCCCCACACCTCCACACTGACGATGCGACATACAATATGCATAGTGATTCAATACTACAGGCTACATGGTTGGCTTCACACAGAGAGCCTAACGAACCTACCATCACTACACGTAGCCTCTCCTGGCAGCCCAGTAGCTTGTATCCGATGCACTACATCCCATTTACTATATCCCTCACAGCATCACACTGATGATTCGACAAAGAATTGGCATCACAATTCAAAAATACAGGATACATGGCGGCTTCTCACCAAGTGACTGACGATACTGCAGACACTGTACGTAGCCTCTCCTGGCAGCCCAGTAGCTTGTATCCGATGCACTACTGCCCATTTATTACATCCCCACACCTTCACACTGACGATGCAACACAGAATTTGCATCGCGATTAAAAACTGCGGGCTACATGGCGGCTTCTGACCAAGAGCCTAACGAAACTGCAATCACTACACGTAGCCTTTTCTGGCAGCCCAGTAGCTTGTATCCAATGCACTACTGCCCATTTACTTTATCCCCCACACCTTCACACTGAGGATGTGACAAAGAAATGGCATCGCGATTCAAATATACAGGATACATGGCGGCTTCTAACCAAGAAACTGACGATACTGCAAACATTGTACGTAGCCGCTCCTCGCAGCCCAGTAGCTCCTATCCTTTGCACTACTGATCATTTACTATATCCCCCACACCTCCACACTGACAATGCGACATAGAACATGCATAATGATACAATACTACAGGCTATATGGCGGCTTCTCACGAAGAGCTTAACGAAACTGCCATCTTAACACGTAGCCTCTTCTGGCAGCCCAGTAGCTTGTATCCGATGCACTACTGCCCATTTACTATATCCCCCACACCTTAACACTGACGGTGCAACACAGGAATTGTATCGCGATTCAAAACCACAGGATATGTGGCGGCTTCTCACCAAGAGACAAACGATAGTAAAAGTTGCTGCACGTAACCTATTCTGGCTGCCCAGTAGCTTGTATTCGATGCACTACTGCCCATTTACTATATCCCCCACACCTCTACACAGACGATGCGACACAGAATATGCACAGCGATTCAAAACTACAGGCTACATGGCGGCTTCTCACCAAGAGCTTAACGAAACTGCCATCACTACACATAGCCTCTCCTGGCAGCCCAGTAGCTTCTATCCGATTCACCACTGCCCATTTACTATATCCACCACACATTGACACTGACAATGTGACAAAGAATGGCATCGCGGTTCAAAAATACAAGATACATGGCGGCTTCTGTTCAAGAGACTGATGAAACTGTAGTCACTGCACGTATCCTCTCCTGGCTGCCCAGTAGCTTGTATCCGATGCACTAATGCCCATTTACTATATCCCCCACACCTTCACACTGACGATGCAACACAGAAATTGCATCGCGATTCAAACCTACAGGCTACATAGCGGTTTCTCACCAAGAGACAAACGGTAGTGAATGTCACTGAACGTAACCTATCCTGGCAGCCCGGTAGCTTGTATTCGATGCACTACTAGCCATTTGCTTTATCCCCCCACACCTCCCCACTCACGATGCGACATAGAATATGCATAGTGATTCAAAAATACAGGCTACATGGTGGCTTTTCACCACGAGCCTAACGAAACTGCAATCACTACACATGGCCTTTTCTGGCAGCCCAGTAGCATGCATCCGATGCACTACTGCCCATTTACTTTATCCCCCACACCTTCACACTGACGATGCGACACAGAATATACATCTTGATTCAAAACTACAGGCTACATGGTGGCATCTCACCAAGAGCTTAACGAAACTGCCATCACTACACGTTGCCTCTCCTGGGGGCCCGTTAGCTTGTATCCGATGCACCCTCACACTGACCATGCGACAAAGCATTGACATCGCGATTCAAAAACACAGGATACATGGCGGCTTTTCATCAAGAAACATACGATACTGCAGACACTGCTCGTACCCTCTCCTGGCAGCCCAGTGACTTGTATCCCATGCACTACTGCCGATTTACTATATCCCCCACACCTTCACCTGACGATGCAACACAGAATTTGCATTGCGATTAAAAACTACGGGCTACATGGCGGCTTCTCAACAAGAGACAAATGATTGTAGATGTTGCTGCACGTAACCTATCCTGGCTGCCCAGTAGCTAATATCCGATTCACTACTGCCCATTTACTGTGACCCCGACACCTTCACACTGACGATGCGACAGAGAAACTGCATCACGATTCAAAAATACAGGACACATGACGGCTTCTGACCAAGAGACTAACGATACTGCAGTCACTGTACGTAGCCTCTCCTGGCAGATCAGTAGCTTGTATCCGATGCACTACTGCCCCCCCCTCCCCTCCCCCACACACCTTCACACTGACGATTATGCATCGCGATTCAAAACTACAGGCTACATGGCGGCTTCTCACCAAGGGCCTTACGAAACTGCCATCACTACACGTAGCCCCTCCTGGCAGCCCAGTAGCTTGTGTCATATCCACTACTGCCCATTTACCATATCTCCCACACCTTCACCCAACGATGCAACACAGAATTTGCATTGCGATTTAAAACTACAGGCTACATGGCGGCTTCTCAACAAGAGACAAACAATTGTAGATGTTGCTGCACATAACCTATCCTGGCTGCCCAGTAGCTTGTATTCGATGCACTACTGCCCATTTACTCCATCCCCCACACCTCCACACTGACAATGTGACAAAGAATTGTCATCGCAATTCAAAAATACAGGAGACATGGCAACTTCTCACCAAGAGACTGACGATACTGCAGTCACTGCACGTAGCATCTGCTGGCAGCCCAGTGGCTTGTATCCGATGCACTACTATCCATTTACTATATCCCCCACACCTTCACACTGTCGATCCGATACTGTACATGCATCGCAATTCAAAACTACCGGCTACATGCCGGCTCCTCAGCAAGAGCCTAACGAACCTGCCATCACCACACGTAGCCTCTCCTGGCAGGCCAGTAGCTTGTATCCGATGCACTACTACCCATTTATTATATCCCCCACACCCTCACACTGACGATGCAACACAGAATTTGCATCACGATTCTAAACTACAGCCTACATCTCGGCTTCTCTCCAAGAGACAAACAATTGTAAAAGCCACTGCACATAACCTCTCCTGGCAGCGCAGTAGCTTGTATTCGATGCACTACTGCCCATTTACTATGTCCCCCACACCTTCAAACAGACGATGCGAAAAAGAATATGCATCGTGATTAAAAACTACAGGCTGCATGGCAGCTTCTCACCAAGAGCCTAACGAAATTGCCATCACTACACGTAGCCTCTCCTGGCAGCCCAGTAGCTTGTATCATATGCACTACTGCCAATTTACTATATCCCCCACACATTCACACTAACGATGCGAAACAGAATATGCATCACGATTAAAAACAACAGGGTACATAGCGATTTCTCACCAAGAGACTATTGAAACTGCCATCACTACAAGTAGCCTCTCCTGGCAGCCCAGTACCTTGTATCCGATGCAATACTGCCCATTTACTATATCCAACACACATTGACACTGACAATGCGACAAAGAATGTAATCGCGGTTCAAAAATACAGGACACATGGCGACTTCTGTCCAAGAGACTGACGACACTGTAGTCACAGTACGTAGCCTCTCCTGGCAGCCCAGTAGCTTGTATCCGATGCACTACTGCCTATTTACTATATCCCCAACACCGTCACACTGACGATGCGAAACAGAATATGCATCGCAATTATTAACTACAGGCTACAATGCGGCTTCCACCAAGAGCTCAACGAAACTGCCATCACAACATGTAACCTCTACTGGAAGCCCAGTACCTTGTACCCGAAGCACTACTGCGCATTTACTAAACCCCCGCACCTTCACAGTGATGATGTGGCAAAGAATTGCCATCGCAATTCAAAAATACGGGAAACATGGCGACTTCTCACCAAGAGACTGACGATACTGCAGTCACTGCACGTAGCATCTGCTGGCAGCCCAGTGGCTTGTATCCGATGCACTACTGCCCATTTACTATATCCCCCACACCTTCACACTGACGATCCGGTACTGAATATGCATCGCAATTCAAAACTACTCGCTACATAGCGGCTTCTCAGCAAGAGCCTAACGAACCTGCCATTACCACACGTAGCCTGTCCTGGCAGGCCAGTAGCTTGTATCCGATGCACTACTGCCCATTTACTATTTCCCCCACACCTTTGCACTGACGATGCGACACAGAATATACATCGTGATTCAAAACTACAGGCCACATGGTGGCAACACACCAAGAGATTAACGAAATTGTCATCACCACACATAGCCTCTCTTCACAGCCCAGTACCTAGTATCCAATGCACTACTGCCCTATTACTATATCCCCCACACCTTCACACTGACGATGCAACACAGAATTTGCATCGCAATTCAACACTACAAGCTACATGGTGGCGTATCACCAAGAAACAAACGATAGTCAATGTCACTGCACGTAAACTATCCTGGCAGCCCAGTAGCTTGTATCCGATGCACTACAGCTATTTACTTTATCCCCCACACCTCCACACTCACGATGCGACATAGAGAATGCATGGCGATACAAAACTGCAGGCCACATTGTCGGTTCTCACCAAGAGCGTAACGAAACTGCATCACTACACGTAGCCTCTCCTGACAGCCCAGTAGCTTGTATCAGATGCACCACTGCCCATTTACTATATCCCCCACACCTTCACATAGACGACGGGACAAAGCATTGGCATCGCGATTCAAAAATACAGGACACATGGCAGCTTCTCATCAAGAGACATACGATACTGCAGACACTGCACGTAGCCTCTCCTGGCAGCCCAGTGGCTTATATCCTGTGCACTACTGCCCATTCGCCATATCCCCCACACCTTCACACTGACGATGCGAAACAGATTCCGCATCGCGATTCAAGGCTACAATGAACATGGCGGTTTCTCATCAAGAGACTAACGAAACCGCCATCACTACACGTAGCCTCTCCTGCCAGCCCAGTAGCCTGTTCCGATGCACTAGTGCCCATTTACGATATCCCCCTTACCTACACACTGACGACTGGACTAGTACTAGCATCACGATTCAAAAGCACCGGATACATGGCGTCTTCTCACCAAGAGACTGACGATACTACAGTTACTGTACGTAGCCTCTCCTGGCAGCCCAGTAGCTTGTATCCGTTGCAATACTGCCCATTTACTTTATCCCCAACGCTATCACACTGACGATGCGACACAGAATTTGCATCCTAATTCAAAACTACAGGCTACATGGAGGCTTCTCACCAAGAGACAAACGAAAGTAAAAGTCACTGCACATAACCTATCCTGGCAGCCCAGTAGCTTGCATTCGATGCACTACAGCTCATTTACTATATCCGCCACACCTCCACACTCACGATGCGACATAGAATATGCATGGCGATACAAAGCTACAGGCCACATTGTGGGTTCTCACCAAGAGCCTAACAAAACTGCCATCAATACACGTAGCCTCTCCTGGCAGCCTGTTAGCTTGTATAAGATGCACCTTCACACTGACCATGCGACAAAGCATTGGCATCGCGATTCAAAAATTCAGGATACATGTGGTCTTCCCATCAAGAGACATACAATACTGCAGACACTGCACGTACCCTCTCCTGGCAGCCCAGTGACTTGTATCCTATGCACTACTGCCCATTTACTATATCCCCAACACCTTCACCCGATGATGCAACACAGAATTTGCATTGCAATTTAAAACTACGGGCTACATAGCGGCTTCTCACCGAGAGACAAACGATAGTGGAAGTCACTGCACGTAACCTCACCTGGCAGCGCAGTAGATCGTATTCGATGCACTACTGCCCATTTACTATATCCCCCACACCTCCACACTGACGATGCGACAGAGAATATGCATAGCGATTCAAACCTACAGGCTACATGGCGGCGGCTTCTCACCAAGAGCCTAACGAAACTCCCATCACTACTTGTGGCCTCTCCTGGCAGACCAGTTGCTTGTATTCGATGCACTATTGCCCAATTACTATATCCCACACACCTTCACAAGGACGATAAGAAAAAGAAAATGCATTGCGATTCAAAACTACAGGCTACATGGCAGCCTCTCAACAAGGGCCTAACGAAACTGCCATCACTACACGTAGCCTCTCCTGGCAGCCCAGTAGCTTATATCCGATGCACTACTGCCCATTTACTGTGTCCCCCACACCTTCACACTGACGATGAGACAGAGAATCTGCATCACGATTCAAAAATACAGGACACATGAAAGCTTCTGACCAAGAGACTGACGATACTACAGTCACTGTACGTAGCCTCTCCTGGCAGATCAGTAGCTTGTATCTTGTACCCGATGCATTACTGCCCCCCCCCCCCCCCCCTCCCACACACCTTCACACTGACGATGCGACACAGAACATGCATCGCGATTCAAAACTACATGCTACATGGCGGCTTCTCACCAAGGACCTTACGAAACTGCCATCACTACACGTAGCCCCTCCTGGTAGCCCAGTAGCTTGTATCATATGCACTACTGCCCATTTACTATATCCCTCACACCTTCACACTGACGATGCGAAACAGATGATGCATCACTATTAAAAACAACAAAATACATGGCGGCTTCTCACCAAGAGCGTAATGAAACTGCCATCACTACACGTAGCCTCTCCTGGATGCCCAGTAGCTTATATCCAATGCACTACTGCCCATTTACTGTGTCCCCCACACCTTCACACTGACGATGAGACAGAGAATCTGCATCACGATTCAAATATACAGGACACATGACAGCTTCTAACCAAGAGACTGACGATACTGCAGTCACTGCACGTAACCTCTTCTGGCAGCGCAGTAGCTTGTATTCGATGCACTACTGCCCATTTACTATGTCCACCACACCTTCAAACAGACGATGCGAAAAAGAATATGCATCACGATTCAAAACTACAGGCTACATGGCAGCTTCTCACCAAGACCATAATGAAACTGCCATCACTACATGTAGCCTCTCCTGGC
Source organism: Schistocerca piceifrons (assembly GCF_021461385.2). NCBI lineage: Eukaryota > Metazoa > Arthropoda > Insecta > Orthoptera > Acrididae > Schistocerca > Schistocerca piceifrons. The sequence continues at coordinate 828,766,078 of NC_060149.1, read as the reverse complement.
AGCCCTGTAGCTTGTATCATATGCACCACTGCCTATTTACTATATCCCCCACACCTTCACACTGACGATGTGAAACAGAATATGCATCGCGATTAATAACTACAGGCTACATGCCTGCTTCCCACCAAGAGCCCAACGAAACTGCCATCACTACATGTAGCCGCTCCTGGCAGCCAAGTACCTTGTATCCGAAGCACTACTGCGCATTTACTATATCCCCCACACCTTCACAGTGACGATGTGACAAAGAATTGCCATTGCAATTCAAAAACACAGGAAACATGGCGACTTCACACCAAGAGACTGACGATACTGCAGTCACTGCACGTAGCATCTGGTGGCAGCCCAGTGGCTTGTATCCGATGCACTACTGCCCATTTACTATATCCCCCACACCTTCACACTGAAGATCCGATACTGAATATGCATCGCAATCCAAATTTACTGGCTACATGGCGGCATCTCAGTAAGAGCCTAACGAACCTGCCATCGCCACACGTAGCCTCTCCTGGCAGGCCAGTAGCTTGTATCCGATGCACTACTGCCCCCACCCCCCCCACACCTTCACACTGACGATGCGACCAGAATATGCATCGCGATTCAAAACTACATGCTACATGGCGGCTTTTCACCAAGGGCCCATCGAAACTGCCATCACTACACGTAGCCTCACCTGGCAGCCCAGTAGCTTTTATCTATGCACTACTGCCCATTTACTATATCCCCCACACCTTCACACTGACGATCCGATACTGAATGTGCATCGCAATTCAAAACTACTGGCTACATGGCGGCTTCCCAGCAAGAGCCTAACGAACCTGTTATCAGCAAACGTAGCCTCTCCTGCCAGGCCAGTAGCTTGAATCCGATGCACTGCAGCCATTTACTTTACCCTCCGCACCATCACACTGACGATGCGACACAGAATTTGCATCCCAATTCTAAACTACAGGCTACATGGTGGCTTCTCACCAAGAGACAAACGATAGTAAAAGTCACTGCACGTAACCTCTCCTGGCAGCCCTGTAGCTTTCATTCGATGCACTACAGCCCATTTACTATATCCCCCACACCTCCACACTCATGATGCGACATAGAATATGCATGGCGATACAAAACTACAGGCCACATTGTGGGTTCTCAGCAAGAGCGTAACGAAACTGCATCACTACACGTAGCCTCTCCTGGCAGCCCAGTAGCTTGTATCCGATGCACTACAGCCCATTTACTATATCCCACACACCTTCACAAGGACAATGCGAAATAGAATGTGCATCGCGATTCAAAACTACAGGCTACATGGCGGATTCTCACCAAGGGCCTAACGAAACTGCCATCACTACACGTAGCCTTTCCTAGCAGCCTAGTAGCTTATATCTGATGCACTACTGCCCATTTACTGTGTCCCCCACACCTTTACACGGACGATGCGACAGAGAGTTGGCATCACGATTCAAAAATACAGGACACATGGCAGCTTCTGACCAAGAGACTGACGATATTGCTTTCACTGTACGTAGCCTCTCCTGCCAGCCCAGTAGCTTGTATCGGATGCACTACTGCCCCCACCCCCCCCCCCCCCCAACACCTTCACACTGACGATGTGACACAGAATATGCATCGCGATTCAAAACTACATGCTACAAGGCGGGTTCTCACCAAGGGCCTATCGAAACTGCCATCACTACACGTAGCCTCTCCTGGCATCCCAGTAGCATGTATCATATGCACTACTGCCCATTTACTATATCCCCCATACGTTCACACTGACGATGCGAAACAGAATATGCATCGCAACCCAAAACTACAGGCTACATGGTGGCTTCTCACCAAGAGACAAACGATAGTAAAAGTAACTGCACGTAACCTATCCTGGCAGCCCAGTACCTTGTATTCAAAGCACTACTGCCCAATTACTATATCCCCCACACCTCCAAACCGAGCGACTGCTACGGTCGCAGGTTCGAATCCTGCCTCGGGCATGCATGTGTGTGATGTCCTTAGGTTAGTTAGCTTTAAGTAGTTCTAAGTTCTAGGGGACTTATGACCACAGCAGTTGAGTCCCATAGTGCTCAGAGCCATTTTTGAACCTCCACACTGACGATGCGGCATAGAACATGCCTAGCAATTCTAAACTACAGGCTACATAGCGGCTTCTCACCATGACCGTAACGAAACTGCCATCACTACACGTAGCATATACTGGCAGACCAGCAGCTTGTATCCGATGCAATACTGCCCATTTACTATATCCCCCACACTTTCACACTTACGATGCGACAAAGAATTGGCATCGCGATTCAATAATACAGGATCCATGGCGGCTTCTCACCAAGCAACTGACGATACTGCAGACACTGTACGTAGCCTGTCCTGGCAGCCCGGTAGCTTGTATCCGATGCACTACTGCCCCCACCCCCCCACACCTTCACACTGACGATGCGACACAGAATATGCATCGCGATTTAAAACTACATGCTACATGGCGGCTTCTCACCAAGGGCCTATCGAAACTGCCATCACTACAAGTAGCCTCTCCTGGCATCCCAGTAGCTTGTATCATATGAACTACTGCCCATTTACTATATCCCCCATACGTTCACACTGACGATGCGACACAGAATATGCATCGCGATTCAAAACTACAGGCTACATGGCAGCTTCTCACCAAGAGCCTGTCGAAACTGCCATCACTACACGTAGTATCTCCTGGCAGCCTAGTAGCTTGTATCCGATGTAGTACTGCCTATTTACTATATCCCCCACACCTTCACACTGAGGATGCGACAAAGTATTGGCATCGCGATTAAAAAATACAGGGTACATGGCGGCTTCTCATCAACAGACATACGATACTGCAGACACTGCACGTATCCTCTCCTGGCAGCACAGTGACTTGTATCCTATGCACTACTGCCCATTTAAGATATCCCCCACACCTTCACCCGACGATGCAACACAGAATTTGCATCGCGATTTAAAACTACGGGCTACATGGCAGCTTCTCACCATGAGACAAACGATAGTGGAAGTCACTGCACGTAACCTTTCCTGCCACCGCAGTAGCTTGTATTCGATGCACTACTGCCCATTTACTATAACCCCCACATGTCCACACTCACGATGCGACACAGAATATGCATAGCGATTCAAAACTACAGACCACATGGCGGCTTCTCAGCAAGGGCGTAATGAAACTACCATCACTACACGTAACCTCACCTGGCAGCCCAGCAGCTTGTATCCGATGCACTACTACCCATTTACTATATCCCCCACACTTTCACACTGATGATGCGACAAAGAATTGGCATCGCGATTCAAAAATACAGGATACATGGTGGCTTCTCAACAAGAGACTGACGATACTGCAGACACTGTACGTCGCCTGTCCTGGCAGCCCAGTAGCTCGTATCCGTTGCAATACTGCATGTTTACTATTTCCCCCACACCTTCACACTGACAATGCAACACAGAATTTGCATCGCGATTCAAAACTACAGGCTACATGGCGGCTTCTCACCAAGAGACAAACGATAGTGGAAGTCACTGCACATAACCTCTCCTGGCAGCGCAGTAGCTTGTATTCGATGTACTACTGCTCATTTACTATATCCCCCACACCTCCACACTGACGATGCGACATAGAATACGCATAGCTATTCAAACCTACAGGCTACATGGCGGCTTTTCACCAAGAGCCTAATGAAACTGCCATCACTACATGTAGCCTCTCCTGGCAGCCCAGTAGCTTGTTTCATATGGACTACTGCCCATTTACTATATCCCCCACACCTTCACACTGACGATGAGAAACAGAATATGCATCACGATTAAAAACAACAAGATATATGGCGGCTTCTCACCAAGAGCCTAGTGAAACAGCCATCACTACAAGTAGCCTGTCCTGGCAGCCCAGTACCTTGTATCCGATGCAATACTGGCCATTTACTATATCCCCCACACCCTCACACTGACGATGCGAAAATGAATATGCATCGCGATTCAGAGCTACAGTCAACATGCCGGTTTCTCACCAAGAGCCTAACAAAACTGCCATCACTACACATAGCCTCTCCTGGCAGCCCATTGGCTTATATGCCATGCACCACTGCCCATTTACTATATCCACCACACCTTCACACTGACGATGCAACACAGAATTTGCATCGCGATTCAAAACTACAGGTTACATGGCAGCTTCTCACCAAGAGCCTAACGAAACTGCCATCACTACACGTAACCTCTCCTGGCAGCCCAGTACCTTATATCTGATGCAATACTGCCCATTTACTATATCTCCCCTACTTCACACTGACGATGCGAAACAGAATCTGCATCGCCATTCAAAACTACAGTTTACATGGCAGCTTCTCACCAAGAGCCTAACGAAACTGCCATCACTACACGTAGCCTCTCCTGGCAGCCCAGTAGCTTGTATCCAATGCACTACTGCCCATTTACTATATCCCCCACACTTTCACACTGACGATGCGACAAAGAATTGGCATCGCGATTCAAAAATACAGGATACATGGTGGGTTCTCAACAAGAGACTGACGGTACTGCAGACACTGTACGTAGCCTGTCCTGGCAGCCCGGTAGCTCCTATCCGATGCAATACCGTCCATTTACTATATCCCCCACACCTTCACACTGACAATGCAACACAGAATTTGCATCGCGATTCAAAACTACAGGCTACATGGCGGCTTCCCACCAAGAGACAAATGATAGTGGAAGTCACTACATGTAACCTCTCCTGGCAGCGCAGTAGCTTGTATCCGTTGCACTATTGCCCATTTACTATATCCCACACACCTTCACAAGGACGATGCGAAAAAGAATATGCATCGCGTTTCAAAACTACAGGCTACATGGTGGCTTCTCACCAAGGGCCTAACGAAACTGCCATCACTACACGTAGCCTTTCCTAGCAGCCTAGTAGCTTATATCTGATGCACTACTGCCCATTTACTGTGTCCGCCACACCTTCACACTGACGATGCGACAGAGAATTGGCATCACGATTCAAAAATACAGGACACATGGCGGCTTCTGACCAAGAGACTGACGATACTGCTGTCACTGTACGTAGCCTCTCCTGCCAGCCCAGTACCTTGTATCCGATGCACTACTGCCCCCACCCCCCCACACCTTCACACTGACGATGCGACACAGAAAATGCATCGCGATTAAAACTACATGCTACATGGCGGCTTCTCCCCAAGGGCCTATGGAAACTGCTATCGCTACACGTAGCCTCTCCTTTCAGCCCAGTAGCTTGTATCATATGCACTACTGCCCATTTACTATATCCCCCATACGTTCACACTGACGATGCGACACGAAATTTGCATCGCAATTCAAAACTACAGGCTACATGGCGGTTTATCACCAAGAGACAAACGATAGTAAAAGTCACTGCACGTAACCTATCCTGGCAGCCCAATAGCTTGTATTCGATGCACAACTACCCAATTACTATATCCCCCACACCTCCACACTGAGCGACTGCTACGGTCGCAGGTTCGAATCCTGCCTCGGGCATGGATGTGTGTGATGTCCTAACGTTATTTAGCTGTAAGTAGTTCTAAGTTCTAGGGGACTCATGACAACATCAGTTGAGTCCCATAGTGCTCAGAGCCATTTCTGAACCTCCACACTGACGATGTGGCATAGAATACGCATAGCAATTCTAAACTACAGGCTACATGGCGGCATCTCACCATGAGCGTAACGAAACTGCCATCACTACACATAGTATCTCCTGGCAGCCTAGTAGCTTGTATCCGATGCACTACTGCCCATTTACTATATCCCCCACATCTTCACACTGACGATGCGACAAAGAATTGGTATCGCAATACAAAAATACAGGATACATGGCGGCTTTTCACCAAGAGACTGACGATACTGCATCCACTGTACGTAGCCTCTCCTGGCAGCCCAGTAGCTTGTATCCAATGCGCTACTGCCCATTTACTATATCCCCCACACCTACAGGCTACATGGCGGCATCTCACCATGAGCGTAATGAAACTGCCATCACTACACATAGTATCTCCTGGCAGCCTAGTAGCTTGTATCCGATGCACTACTGCCCATTTACTATATCCCCCACATCTTCACACTGACGATGCGACAAAGAATTGGTATCGAAATACAAAAACACAGGATACATGGCGGCTTTTCACCAAGAGACTGACGATACTGCATCCACTGTACGTAGCCTCTCCTGGCAGCCCAGTAGCTTGTATCCAATGCGCTACTGCCCATTTACTATATCCCCCACACCTTCACACTGACGATGCGACACGAAATTTGCATCGCAATTCAAAACTACAGGCTACATGGCGGTTTATCACCAAGAGACAAACGATAGTAAAAGTCACTGCACGTAACCTATCCTGGCAGCCCGGTAGCTTGTATTCGATGCACTACGACCCATTTGCATTATCCCCCACACCTCCACACTGACGATGCGACATAGAATATGTATAGCGATACAAAACAACAGGCTACATGGCGGCTTCTCACCAAGAGCCTAACGAAACTGCCAACACTACACATAGCCCCTCCTGGCAGCCCAGTAGCTTGTATCAGATGCACTACTGCCAATTTACTATGTCCCCCACACCTTGACACTGAGATGTGACAAAGAATTGGCATCGCGATTCAAAAATACAGGATACATGGCGGCTTCAAACCAAGAGACTGACGATACTGTAGACTTTGTACGTAGCCACTCCTGGCAGCCCAGTAGCTTGTATCCGATGCACTACTGCCCATTTACTATATCCCCCACACCTTCACACTGATGATGCGACAAAGAATTGGCATCGCGATTCAATAAAACAGGATACATGGCGGTTCTCACCAAGAGACAAACGATAGTAAAAGTCACTGCACGTAACCTCTCCTGGCAGCCCAGTAGCTTGTATCCGATGCACTACTGTACATTTACTTTATCCCCCACACCTTCACTCTGACTATGCGGCACAGAATTTGCATCGCCATTGAAAACTATGGGCTACATTGCGGCCTCTCACCAAGAGACAAACGATAGTAAAAGTCACTGCACGTAACCTCTCCTGGCAGCCCAGTAGCTTGTATCCGATGCACTACTGCCCATTTACTATTTCCCCCACACCTTCACACTGACGATGCGACACTGAATATGCATCGCGGTTCAAAACTACGGGCTATATGATGGCTTCTCACCAAGAGCCTAACGAAACTGCCATCACTACATGTAGCCTCTCCTGGCAGCCCAGTAGCTTGTATCCAATGCACTACTGCCCATTTACTATATCTCCCGCACCTTTACACTGACGATGCGAAACAGAATATGCATCACGATCAAAACTACAGGCTACATGGTGGCTTCTCACCAAGAGCCTAATGCAACTGCCATCACTACACGTAGCCTCTCCTGGCAGCCCAGTAGCTTGTATCCGTTGCACTACTGCCCAATTACTATATCCCCCACACCTTCACACTGACGATGCGACACGAAATTTGCATCGCAAATCAAAACTACAGGCTACATAACGTCTTCTCACCAAGAGACTAACGATACTGCAGTCACTGTACGTAGCCTCTCCTGGCAGCCCACTGACATGTATCCGATGCACCACAGCCCATTTACAACATCCCTCACACCTTCATATTGATGATGCGACACTCAATTTGCATCGTGATTCGAAAATACATTCTATATTACGGCTTCTCACCAAGAGACTAACGATACTGCAGTCACTGTACGTAGCCTCTCCTGGCAGCCCACTAACTTGTATCCGATGCACTACTGCCCATTTAGTATATTCCCCACACCTTCACACTGACGATGCGACACAGAAATTGCATCGCGATTCAAAACCACAGGCTACATGGCGGCTTCTCACAAAGAGATTAACAATACTGCAGCCGCTGTACGTAGCCTCTCCTGGCACCCCAGTAGCTTGTATCCGATACACTACTGCGCATTTACCATATCCCCCATACCTACACACTGACGCTGCGACACACAACTTGCATCGCTATTGAAAACTACAGGCTACATGGCGGCTTCTCACCAAAAGACTAACGATACTGCAGTCACTGTACGTAGCCTCTCCTGGCAGCCCAGTACCGTATAACTGACGCACTCCAACATAATTACTATATCCCACGCACCTTCACACTGATGATGCGATACAGAAATTGGATCACGATTGAAAACTGCAGGCTCCATGGGGGCTTATCTCCAAGAGACTAACGATACTACGGTCACTGTACGTAGCCTATCCTGTCAGCACGGTATCTTGCCTCCGATTCACTACTACCCATTTACTATATCCCTGGCACCTTCATACTGACGATGCGACCATAGTGTATCCCTCACTCATTCACCTGAATGCCCAGTATCTTGTATCTGATGCATTACTACATAATTACTATAACCCTCACACCTTCACATTGGCGAGCCGACACGGAAATCGCATCGCGATTGAAAACTACAGGCTCCATCGCGCCTTTTCACCAAGAGACTTAACGATACTACGGTCACTGTACGTAGCCTATACTGGCAGTACAGTAGCTTGCATCCGATGCACTGCTGCCCATTTACTATATTGCTGGCACTTTCATATTGACGTTGCAACACAAAAATTGCATCACGATTGAAAACTACATGCTCCATGACGACTTCTCTCCAGGAGTCTAAAGATATTATAGTCACTGTACTTAAACTTACCTGAGAGGGCAGTATTTTGTAACTGATGCACTTCTACATAATTACTATAACCCTTACAACTTCATATTGACAATGCGACACAGAAATTGCATCGTGATTGAAAAATACAGACTCCATTGCGGCTTCTCACCAAGAGACTGACGATACAAGGTTCACTGTATGCAGCCTCACATTGCAGCCCAGTAGCTTGTATCCGATGCCCTACTGCCTATTTACCTCACTCCTTCACATTGACAATGCAACAATAGTATATCCCTCACTCATTCACATCGACGATGTGACACAGAAAATGCATCGCGATTGAAAACTACAGGCCGCATGGTGGCTTCTCTCCAAGAGACGAACGATACTACAGTCACTGTACGTAACCTCACCTTGGAGCCCAGTATCTTGTAACTGATGCTTTACTACGTAATTACTATATCCCTCGCACCTTCACATTGATGATGCGATACAAGAACTACATCTCGATTAAAAAATATAGACCCCATGGCGCTTTTTCACTAGGAGACTAACGATACTACGATCACTGTACGTAGCCTATCGTGCCAGCATGGTAGCTTGTATCCGATGCCCAACTGCCTATTTACTATATCCCTCACTCATTCACATCGACGATGTGACACATAAATTGCATAGCGATTGAAAACTACAGGATCCATGACGACTTCTCTCCAGGAGACTAAACATACTATAGTCACTGTACGTAACCTTACCTGAGAGGACAGTATGTTGTATCTGATGCACTACTACATAATTACTGTAACCCCCACACCTTCACATTGACGATGCGACACAGAAATTGCATTGCGATTGAAAGCTAAAGGCTGATGGCGGCTTATCACCACGAGACTAACAATACTTCAGTCACTGTTCGTAGCCTCTCCTGGCAGCCAGTAACTTGTGTCTGATGCACTACTGCCCATTTACTACACATCACACCTTCACATTGACGATGCAACATAGAAATTGCATCTCGATTGAAAACTACTTGCCCCATGGCGCCTTTTCACCAAGAGACTAACGATACTACGGTCACTGTGCATAGCCTACCTTGGCAGCACGGTAGCTTGCATCTGATGCGCTACTGCCCATTTACTGTAACCCTCACACCTTCACATTGATGATGGGACACAGAAATTGCAATGTGATTGAAAACTACAGGCTTCATGGCGGCTTCTCACCAAGAGACTAACAATACTACGGTCACTGCACGTAACCTCACCTGGAAGACCAGGACCTTGTAACTGATACACTACTACACAATTACTATATCCCCCGTACCTTCACATTGACGATGGGACACAGGAATTTCATCATGATTCGAAAACCACAGGCCTTATGGCAGCTTCTCTCCAAGAGAATAACGATGCACAGTTCATGTTAAATTAATACTTTTTATTAACATCAATTATCATTAGGGAGTAAGAGCATTGGCACGTAAGTGTTACAATTTGTATCTCCTTAAACAGGCTTCTGCAAGATGGTTGTTTAATAAACTTTACATTATCTTCCTATTACATGATTCTGTTTACTAAATAGGTACTTTTTTTATCTTGGATGGATAGCGCCACAAGAGAATGGTATAGGAGGGTGTGAATGAAAACATTGTAGAAATCCAGTGTGCAGATCAGCACAATGACAGAGAGTTCTAAACTGAACTGAATTGTTTGATTAATACACTCCTGGAAATTGAAATAAGAACACCGTGAATTCATTGTCCCAGGAAGGGGAAACTTTATTGAGACATTCCTGGGGTCAGATACATCACATGATCACACTGACAGAACCACAGGCACATAGACACAGGCAACAGAGCATGCACAATGTCGGCACTAGTACAGTGTATATCCACCTTTCGCAGCAACGCAGGCTGCTATTCTCCCATGGAGACGATCGTAGAGATGCTGGATGTAGTACTGTGGAACGGCTTGCCATGCCATTTCCACCTGGCGCCTCAGTTGGACCAGCGTTCGTGCTGGACGTGCAGACCGCGTGAGACGACGCTTCATCCAGTCCCAAACATGCTCAATGGGGGACAGATCCGGAGATCTTGCTGGCCAGGGTAGTTGACTTACACCTTCTAGAGCACGTTCGGTGGCACGGGATACATGCGGACGTGCATTGTCCTGTTGGAACAGCAAGTTCCCTTGCCGGTCTATGAATGGTAGAACGATGGGTTCGATGACGGTTTGGATGTACCGTGCACTATTCAGTGTCCCCTCGACGATCACCAGTGGTGTACGGCCAGTGTAGGAGATCGCTCCCCACACCATGATGCCGGGTGTTGGCCCTGTGTGCCTCGGTCGTATGCAGTCCTGACTGTGGCGCTCACCTGCACGGCGCCAAACACGTATACGACCATCATTGGCACCAAGGCAGAAGCGACTCTCATCGCTGAAGACGACACGTCTCCATTCGTCCCCCCATTCACGCCTGTCGCGACACCACTGGAGGCGGGCTGCACGATGTTGGGGCGTGAGCGGAAGATGGCCTAATGGTGTGTGGGACCGTAGCCCAGCTTCATGGAGACGGTTGCGAATGGTCCTCGCCGATACCCCAGGAGCAACAGTGTCCCTAATTTGCTGGGAAGTGGCGGTGCGGTCCCCTACGGCACTGCGTAGGATCCTACGGTCTTGGCGTCCATCCGTGCGTCGCTGCGGTCCGGTCCCAGGTCGACGGGCACGTGCACCTTCCGCCGACCACGGGCGACAACATCGATGTACTCTGGAGACCTCACGCCCCACGTGTTGAGCAATTCGGTGGTACGTCCACCCGGCCTCCCGCATGCCCACTATACGCCCTCGCTCAAAGTCCGTCAACTGCACATTCGGTTCACGTCCACGCTGTCGCGGCATGCTACCAGTGTTAAAGACTGCGATGGAGCTCCGTATGCCACGGCAAACTGGCTGACACTGACGGCGGCGGTGCACAAATGCTGCGCAGCTAGCGCCATTCGACGGCCAGCACCGTGGTTCCTGGTGTGTCCGCTGTGCCGTGCGTGTGATCATTGCTTGTACAGCCCTCTCGCAGTGTCCGGAGCAAGTATGGTGGGTCTGACACACCGGTGTCAATGTGTTCTTTTTCCCATTTCCAGGAGTGTACATTCATATATGGGTGCCACCTGAATGTTTGTGAACTCCACATATGGAGCCTCAACGAATGTATGCTCACTGACCTCTAATTAAAATATGTTAAAGTCACTTGTGTCTGTTTGGAAATGTGTAATATGAGTCTTTGTATGATTAAGCCTTAAAGCTTGAGCTCTTCAGTGGGTTATTTTTGAGTAGCAAGTATCAGAGTATTTGAAGAATCATGCACCATCCATGGTAAATAATTTATGAAGGTCAATAACTGGAGTGAGACAATCATCAAACCTTACAAGAAACTATAATTGTAGTTTTCCCACTCTGAATATAGCGTTATTCCTGTGACATAAATTGTTAATATGAACGCCTGTTACCTATAATTAAGATGTGACATCAGCCATTTAAAGGGAATGCCTATAATGCCATTTCATTTTCGATTTCTTGTAAGATCTATGTGGTCCAAACAAAGTCTAGATAAGATCATATGTCAACAGACTAATTTTCCTTGTTTATTTCTACTTGAATGGAATTTGTGGAATAGTATACGGATTTATCTGTAGAAAAGCCTGTACAGAGGTCAGACAAAGCTTCTGTTAAATATTATTATCAGAATGGTGGTTTAATTTTCTGTTACAAGCTACCCTCTCAATGTGTTTTCTGAACACGAGGAGGGAGATGTGTCTATAATAGAATTCACCTGCTTGTCTCCGCTTTTTTAAATAGGGTACTGCAGATTTCATCTTTCAGGAAACATATCTTGATTCATCAAATAATTACAAGGATAACTCAAAATTCCTGTTGGTGCTATTATATGTGTACAAGAGTTTAGTAACAGTATCGAAATATTATCATGACTGAAATACTGAATTATGTACATATATAAAAAAAAGTTTTGCATCACCCCGTTTCCCAGAACTCCTGAAGATAGATGTTGACTGCGGACGTAGTATCACAGACACAGTCCCTTTGACTGTTCACAGATGTCACTAAACCCACCCAAAGATGTAAACAACCATGCGTGAGCAGTGTCTATTAGACAGAGGGAGTCCGACAGCCAATCAGTTCCAGTCATTCCACCAGGAAGGAGATACACGGCTCATGTTGCCTGAAGTTCAACCATACCTAGACGCTCAATTCCGCGGTTCGGACGCGTCCGCATTATTTTGTGACAGGAAGGGCTCGCAACAAGGGAAGTGTCCAGGCGTCTCAGAGTGAACCAAAGCAATGTTGTTCGGACATGGAGGAGATACAGAGAGACAGGAACTGTCGATGACATGCCTCGCTCAGGCCAACCAAGGGCTATTACTGCAGCGGATGACTGCTACTTATGGATTATGTCTCAGAGGAACTCTGACAGCATGTTGAACAATGCTTTTCGTGCAGCCACAGGATGTCGTGTTATGACTCAAACTGTGCGCAACAGGCTGCATGATGCGCAACTTCATTCCCGACGTCCATGGCGAGGTCCATCTTTGCAACTACGACACCATGCAGCATGGTGCAGATGGACCCAACAACATGCCGAATGGACCGCTAAGGATTGGCATCGTGTTCTCTTCACCGATGAGTGTCGCTTATGCCTTCAAACAAATAGTAGTCAGAGACATTTTTCGTGGCAACCCGGTCAGGCTGTACACCTTAGACACACTGTCCAGCGAGTGCAGCGAGGTGGAGGTTACCTGACTTTTGGGGTGGCATTATGAGGGGGCCGACATATACCGCTGGTGGTCGTGAAAGGCGACATAATGGCTGTACGATAAGTGAATGCCATCCCCGACCGATAGTGCAACCAAATCAGCAGCATATTGGCGAGCCTCTCGTCTTCATGGATGACAATTCACACCCCCATCGTGCACATCATGTTAATGACGTCCTACATGCTAATGACATCGCTCGACTAGAGTGGCCAGCATGTTCTCCAGACACGAACACTACCGAACATGCCCGGGATAGATTGAAAAGGACTGTTTATGGAAAACGTGACCTGCCAACCACTCTGAGGGATCTACACCGAATCGCTGTTGAGGAGTGGGACAATCTGGACCAATAGTGCCTTGGTGAACTTGTGGATAGTATGCCATGAATACAGGCATGTATCAATGCAAGAGGACATGCTACTGGGTATTAGAGGCACCGGTGCATGCAGCAATCTGGACCACCACCTCTGAAGGTCTCGCTGTATGGTGGTACAACACGCAACATGTGGTTTTCATGAGCAATAAAAAGGGCAGAAATGATATTTATGTTGATCTCTACTCCAATTTACTGTACAGGTTCCGGAACTCTCGGAACCGAGCTCATGCAGAACTTTTTTTGATATATGTATCTACAAGAGTTTGGTAACAATGTTGAAGAATTATCATAACTGAAATAGTTATTGCTTTTTAGTGAACTACAGAAATCTGTAATATCCTGGACAGTCAATGTCATAAAACTACTGCCTACTTGTGGACTAGGAAATGTAATGGGTTTGTTTTCAATCGTCCAGTTTTTGTCAGTGTCTGCAGCTACTGTATGAAAGAATTCACTGAATTTTGTGCCCAGTGGTTTGAATTTATCATCCCCTGTCTCACTACTGCTGTCACCCTGTTGCTGAACATTATTTGCCTTGCCAAGTTTATTATTTTCCTAATGATCTAAGTTGCCTTTCTGTCGTTCATTTTTTTCTTTCTTCAGAGTACAATTTTTGGTGGCACAGTGCAGAACTTTCCAATATCATTTGGACATAAGATAGTGAATTTCCAATGTTGACTGAAGTTATCCCACTGCATCAAAGTACTGTCTGCCCCAGCGCCCTTGGCAAACACCTTTCCATTCAAACTTCCCGGCAGATTAAAATTGTGTGCCAAGCCGAGACACAGGCTCGGGACCTTTGCCTTCCACAGAGAAGTGGCTCTACTGCCTGAGTTACCCAAGCACAACTTATGACCAGCACCCCCAACTTTACTTCCGCCAGTACCTCACCTCCTACCTTCCAAATTTTGCAACATTAGATCTCCTGGAAGACAGAATATTGAAGAGATATGGCTTAACCACAGCCTGAGGGATGTTTCCAGAATGAGATTTTCATTCAGCAGTGTAGTGCTAGTCTAGGTAGGAGATGGGGTACTGGCGGAAGTAAAGCTGTGAGAATGAGTTGAGAGTCATGCTTGGGTATCCCAGTCAGTAGAGCATTAGCCTGCAAAAGCAAAGGTTCTGGGTTTGTGTTTCAGTATGGTACACAGAACTGTTAATCTCCCAAGAAGGTTGACATCAGAGCACACACTTTTCCATTGTTTATCCAGTAAATTCTTTTTAAATACTATACTGTGACGCAGTCAACATCTGTATAATTCTGTGAAACTGTGCTTTTACCGTTCTTGGTAGAACTGGCTAACAGGAATGCTTTCTTACTACAGTACAATTATGGTCAGGTAAATCATATATGACTGGGCTAACATCTGTTTCATGGGAGCATATTAGATTTATAAATAAATTATTAATCACTGTTGTACTATGCCCATCTATTTTTGTTGGGAAATGGAATGGGTACTGGGGAAATAAATTTCAGCTGGAGTTCAGTAACTCTGTTTACTATTTAAATAAAAAAAAAAAAAACAGAATTTGGTAATACAATACCGGTAATAAAACTTCTATTTCAGAAGTGAAAGTCACATGAAGAACCACAGTCAAAATAAATACAGTTTCTCCATCTCCTATTATGAGAGAAACACGGTTAATATTCATATGCTATTACGAAGGAATGGGGCATCTGGGTCTTATTTCCTTCACAATGTGCATTTGATACTTGAGAAATCACTTAAATAGAAATACTAATGCAACATAAATAGAATTAAGGAACCAGCATCGATCCATTATGCTGTATACAATAAATTACCAAAAATTAGTTTATGATTAACATCCGGCACTTTAATGAATGTTTGGCAACAGTAGTGATACAATTGACCACCAAGAGTAAATCTATTGTATAAAAATGTATTTTCTTAGCATTATCTTCCTTGATCAGGTTGGAAAATAGAAGCTCAAATATGTGACTTCTCTTATGTATTGTGTTTCATTATTTGTGCATTTAGTAAATAATAAAGTATTTTTCTCTATATTTTTACTTGTGTGCTGCGTAAGAAGAAAGTACCTGAAGTACTTACAACTGTGGGTAACTCAAGTTGCCACAATTTTCCATTTTCACAGTATCGGTTCCAACATGGAGAAATTTACTATTTTGGCAGATGTGTTTGACAAACAGTCTTTCGCTACTCCTCAAAATGCTATCTTGGAACATTTTGTACTGCCCACAGAACCACACCTAGAGAAAACCATGGAGAGTGAGTTAGTGATTGGTGCTTCCCCTTCCCAACTGATCTACGCCCTATGCACCTTGGTGGGACAAAATCTACTATCAGAGCAATCACTAAAGCTTTTTTGGTTCTGATGTTTGCTCCCACATGTCCAGGGAAATATTATCAGCTTTTCTGGACCTTCCCATTGATGAAGTGGCACGAAAAGCAGACTCTTTGACTAGCACTTATGCTGATTCAAATTTGTGTGAAATGAAAGCTGAGCTTATGGCAGATAGACTCGAGCCAAGCATTTCAGCCTCAGCAGCTTCTAGGGGTCCTGCACCGTGCATCATTTCCCTTCCTGCGCCAGGGCCATCTATGAGTCATGTCATCGATGAGCTGTCCTACCTTAATGCCAGCTTGCACTGACAAGAAGCAGCAGCCTCCAAATGACAGGCCAACATACAGATGGTGCTGGTTTCATAAATATTTTGGCAAAGCTGCTCGATATTGTATGAAACCATGCTTTTACCGATACTTCCCAGATGATGCCAGTAGGTGGGCATATCTGTCAAGGTCAGTTAAAGTACGTACAAGCCATACACAATGGAACTGAACCCACAGTGACAGTTTCTCACAGACTTTTCATGAAGGACAAACATATTGGGAATAATTTCTTAGTGGACTCAGGATATGGGATTAGTGTTTACCCTAAGTCACATAATATGCACTGCTCTAGTGAGCAAGCACTTAATCTTGTAACAGATAACGGCCTCCACATTGCCATGTTTGGAATGATGCAGTTGATTTTGTACTTCAGTGATGAGCTGCAATCCACTTTGGCCTTTGTGGCTGCTGATGTCAAAGGTGGAATTATCGGTGCTGCCTTTTTCTATCATTTTGCTTTCATGATGGATTTAGTGCATCAGTGTCTTCGGAAAGAGCCACTCTCTCTTACTACCTCTGCAGCATCAGTTCGTGTTGTGAGCGACGCTATTGGGCTCTGTCACTCAAAGATATCTGCAACAGCCACGCCAACTGTGTCATGTCTGAAGGATTCTTTACCATTTCCATACCCATGTGGACTGCGCACACGTTCTACTGCTAATATAATGAAGCTACATGAGAGTTGGCACAGGCTTATGGCTTAAATTTCTACTGTACAAGCTCGTCATAATGCTAAACTCTGTACCATTAATAGCCTGCATGAAACCAATATTTACTGTAGGTGTTCTTGTGAGGTCAGTGATATGTGATTGTGCTGCTGTCAACACTGACAATGAAAAAATATTAGATGCTCACTGAATCTGGAAAATTTAAGCATCCAGCCAATGACAGTTATGTTCACGCAATTCGACCCATGCAATATGCTGAGATAAAAATTATTAACTTTAAAGCTGGAGATATGAAGTGGAATTTTATTTTGAAGTTACATTATCTGCAAGAGTGTGAATCTCTAAAATTTGCCAATTCAGTCTCTGATTCACATGTGAATTTCTATAATACAAAAATGAATGTTTCTTTAGCAGCCCAGAAAATGAGCTTCAGCGTTCATGATACCATTAAATTTTTAGCAAGTTCCAAGCACTCAGATATTCATGGCACCTCTGCCACTGTAGAATTCATCATAATTATTGATAAACTGTTTGATGGGTGCAACTCAGGAGAGTTCATGTTAAGGGCTTTAAGCAACGACTGAGAGCAGAAACTGCAAATTATTGGACTGAATTTCTTTGTCTTGCGGAAAAATTCCTTCAAACACTAAGGATTGATGGTCTTTGTACATTAGTACATCCACTAAAAGCATTTGTGCTGGTACTTTTATTTGCATACATGGTCTTAGAAGCCTCTCCCAGAAGTTTCTCTTTTGGTGTACAAAACCTCTTAAGTACTTTTTAACATATTGAAAGGGTACAGTTACGCCCGACATTGAAAATAGGTACAACATTCTTCGTTATTTTTGTCAGTACAACATATTTTTTCTAATAATAACTCAATTTCAATTAATACAGCGAAGCCGGATAACAGTGTGGGAAAGAATGACAATTTATTTATTTAACTGATCACATGTGCACTCCCACAAAATAAATCCCTACATCCAGTTTGGTGAGATCTGTGAAATGAATGAATGTATGGTCGTCTGCTAACCGCAGATAGTGAATGTGAATATATGATCATCTTTGAGACGATCTTTTGGTCACCTTTGGTGGAACCAAAGAGATGAAATTTACCGGAGCTTTGAGCGCCTGAAATGTGGCTGACCAATACGGTAGCAAGGTGCTCCCCCACTTCGGCAGAGGTGCAAGAGGACCTGAAGAACGGCCATGTTTCAGCACTCTGCTGCTGGATCTTGTGTTGGTAAGACCTGTCTTAGGTGTGCTTCATAAAGACAAAAGAGTGGAGACATGGTATGCATGTGAAATACTTAAGAGTAGTTTGGAATAATAATTTCTCTATTTCAGGAACTTTTGTGGGGAGAATTAAATGTCAGGCAGGTAATATTAAGTGGATCGTAGTAATCTTCGGAAGTGACCAATGGTCACAATGAAACCACGTGTAGCAATAAGTTGAAATACTTCCGAGTGCTTAAGTTAAGCTGAATTACTAGCGTGTCTACTATAAGTTGAAAATATTTAAGAAATGGCGTGTGCAGGACTTGAAATTAGAGACGAGTGCTTCCACGTGGTGAGTACTGTGTGAATCTCAATCTGTGTATGAGACAAAGGATAAAGAGAAGTACTCGTCCATGGTATCAGTTGAGGACTCGCGTGTGTGATGAATATGTTCTTAATATTACTTTGCGTGTTATGTTTCCGTGTGACGCTTGATTCAAACTATAATACTCTGAGAGTGAAGCAAGGTGAGTCAGCCGTCTATTCAGCAACGCCACTTGGCTTGCATTGCACAGGAAGACATGCATATATCCTCAAGAGTTCGTAGTAGGAAAGAA
This sequence comes from Schistocerca piceifrons, assembly GCF_021461385.2. Taxonomy (NCBI): domain Eukaryota; kingdom Metazoa; phylum Arthropoda; class Insecta; order Orthoptera; family Acrididae; genus Schistocerca; species Schistocerca piceifrons. Next base: position 828,747,025 of record NC_060149.1, on the reverse strand, counting down.
AAGTTACGAAGTGGGGCAGTGTCGTGTGAAACTTGGATGAATTTTAATTGAAGTGGGAAAGCTGAAAGTGATGTAATTATAACGCTGTGACTATTCCTTGTTTTGTATTGTATGTTGCCAGTGTGACGTATTTCATGAAATTTAAGTATGTGTGGTTGGCATGGGAGAGTAACAAGATAGTTTCAGAGGCAGTGGGTTATGCATGTTCCTTTTTGTACCACTCGGTCTGGAGGAAAGTTTCGTGATGATGGGTGTGAGAGTCGAAGTGTGATATATAGCAAAAGATCCACCATCCTATCCAGAAAGTGCACTGTAGCGTTAAATAATTACGAGACCATAAGATAGAGAATCACCAATGTAAAGCCATGCCCACTGGGCAGAATTTCTCGTGTGTTATTGTTGTAGGTTATAGAATTTGTGTGTTTAGGTTATAGAATTTATCGGAATAAATAAGACAGTGAAAAGAAAAAGATTGGTGGCCTTTTCCTTCGAATAGTATGTTGTCATGATACCCAGAATTTATAATGTTTGCGCCATTCATATTCAGTGCGATGGCCACGTGTTGATCAAAGCTGTTGAATAAGAAAGAAAATGTGGTATTGCCAGTGCGTAGTGAACAATCAGAGTTGTGTAAATTTTTAATAGTCAGTAGAGCTGCCACACGTGTATGAATCTCGTTAGAAAACAACACTTTTTTATACTCGGCTGCGCACCTCTGTTTTGCTAACGCATCGCTCCGAGTCACGTAGCCCCACACCACGGTTGCGCCAGTGGGCTCCTTCTTCCTGTAACCCGCGACATGCGAACCGCTGCGTTTACCCTTTTAGCGGTTCGATGGCCGCTGTGGTCTCCATTCCAATTCGCAACCGCTGCTCAGTGTAACTTACTGCAATCCAGCCCGCAGCTGGCTGCAACTTGTGTGCTCTGAAATATTGCACCAAATCTAACTTCCCTATCTTAAACTGTGCTGCCGCTACATTATTCCCCTCTTTGGAAAGACCCGGTCCCCGGGTCGTCCTTTAACTAACTCTTAAACTTGTTTGGATGCTTACTTACTACCAGAAAACTTAAATGTGGTCTAGTGCCCCTTAAAACCATGGCATGAAACAAAACGTAAAAATTCCTTACTGGACGACCACTGCTGAATCAACCCCTTACCTACTCATCTCACCCCCTCAGTATCCAATCTCCTGGGACTTGGACAATCCTTGGTTCCCTTTCGGAATTAGCTCTCCGCCTGATCAGAAAGAAAATAACACAAAACAAAGTTAAGACTGCGATGTCACTTGGCCCAGAGGTGCTCAAAATGATCGTTATTTGCCGTTGCCTTTCTCTATACTGCGTGACATGTTGAACAAGCTGTTCGGCTGATATGCGCCCCTCTTGCTCTATAACGAACTGGTTTATGGATCTCAACAGACGTGCTCCAGAGTCTGGTTTAACAAGATCAGATTCTGCCTTGGCAAAAACTCTAAAGTGGCTTCTGGCCAGTACAGCTGTGGCTGCGTAACATTCAATTGTGTGACTCCTGAAATTGACGCTGGCAGATGGAAGGTTGGTCCTAATATGTTACACTTTGTTCCATTGATTAAAATTCCGCTCCCCTCGAGCTCTAAACCTTTCGCTTCCGTAAACACTCCTTGCTCAAAACAACTTGCCACTACTACCAAATTCTCGTAGACGGAGAAGATCGAATACATGCCGACTCGTTGCAAGCTCAATTTTGATTAAACAATGTTCCTTGGACAGTCTATTCTATTTCCCCTGAGCTAAAAATAACTGCACCATGCACGTGTCCCATATATTTAGCATCGCAGATTTTCCTCCAACATTCACTATTTTTTATCCAAACTCAACACCGATTGAGTGACTACTTCCATCCTTAAATTCACATTATATGAACTGGTGCAAGAAACACGACTTTCCTGACCCATCCCTGTTGATAACTAAAAATGTAAACAAGAAATCGTACGACTCTGACATCGTCCAACACATACTTATTACGGCTTTGCCGAAAAATTTACTCCAACTCATTTATCTCTCCAGAACTGCGTTTTATTTCTCCTCCAACAACACTCCACATACGTCAGACGCTACACTTCCCTTTTCAGTAACCTGAGAACAGGGATCACCATCACCCTTCCTCCCTCTTCAAAAAGACTGCTGCCCCTAGCAGGCTAACAATACCCGAAAACACATATAAAATACAATGCCTAATTAATCCATACAAACCCAATGATACATGACACGAAAACAAAAAAAACTACAAATACTCTACTACTTTCTAGAACGCAAAGCATATGGTACTTCATGCTGTACTCTATCTTTCATCTGCGCTTAGCACCATTCTACACTTTCTCTTTCTTCCTCTTTCCTACCTTTGACATGCCTGGAATCACATTCGGGCAGGCAACCTTTAAATGGCTGTAATCGCCAAATGTGTACTATCGTATGGCCCTTGTACATCGTGAGGAACTTCTTCGTTTTCCCTTTTTGCGTATAGGGGCTGGACAGCATTACCCATTGCCCCACCCTATACTGCAGTAAACGTCCTTTCCGTGCCTTTCCAAAGCCTTTGTATTTGCCTTTTGTACTCGTTTCCAAACATCCCGAATTGTCCTTGCGAATTGACGTACAGATTCACCAATCCTTCTTTTCTGTATCTTCACTAAATCAAACGGTGACTGCATATTTCGCCCCTACACTACCTCATATGGAGACAAACCAGTATTTGTATGGACTTTAGCATTATATGCGCATACAATATACTTCAAATACTCGTCCCACTGATGGTGATGAGAATGCACATAAAAACTCAGCATCTTCCCGATTGTTCTGTGTACCCGTTCTGTCCTTCCGTTGGCCTGTGGATGCAATGCACTCGTCCTCAACTTCTTTAGGTCCAACAATTTACATAGTTCCTTCATTAAACCCGACATGAAGTTGGTCCCTTGGTCAGTAATTATTGTCTCTGGTACACCAGACTTCAAAATCTAGTTATTTACTAACGCTTGCGCGACCATTGCTGACTGTTGATTTGGCATTGCCACCATCTCCACATACCTTTAAAAATGGTCTATTATTGTCAGAACGAATCTGTTCCCAGATGGTGTTCACCTAAAAGGTCCTAAGACATCAATCCCCGGGAAAGAGATGGAACATGTTGCCCCCGGTAATCGTTGTAGCTGTATCTGTTTCTGACTCAAATCTGCTCTCTGCGCACATGGTATGCAATTCTTGACATACTGATCCACATCTCCCCGCCACTCTCCTATTCGTCTCTCTACACACTCCATGACCGGATAACACGTGATCATGTGCTTCCTTTAAAACCTCATACCTTAACTTTGCTGGCACTATTACCCTTGGCCCTAACTTCGTTTCCCTGCACAGAAGACCGTCGTACACATTAAACTGTGGCTGTGTCCGATACAGTTTACAATCATTGTCCGCGTCCTGTAATTTTTGCCGCACCGCTAGGTCATAACCTATGACTTCTAGTTTTGCCACCTTCCTACTTAGTGCATCCGCATTACTGTGCTTTTTCCCAAGCTTGTGCACCACCCCGTAGTCGAATTCATTAAGCCTCACAGCCCATCGAGCGAGTCTAGTAGACTGATCCTTCAACTCCAACAACCACTTCAATGCAGCATGATCTGTCACTACCCGAAATCTTCTCCCATATAAATAACATTTAAAATATGTGATTCCATAGATTACGCTTAGCATCTCCCTCTCTGTTGTTGAGTAATTCGTCTCTGCTGCATTCAACTGCCTAGACGCATAGGCTACAGGATGTTCTTTCCCATCAATTTCCTGATTAAGAACACACCCTAATGCTTGATTCGATGCATTGCATGCTAGTATAAACTCCTCTTCAAGATCTGGAAACACAAGAACCGGACTTGATGTTAACACTTCTTTCAGTTTGTCAAACGCTTTCTGACACTCTTCTGTCCACTGAAATTTCACACCCTTCCGCAACAATTGCGTCAGTGACTGTGCTAAATCTGCAAAACCCTTCACGAAATTGCAGATTCCGATGAATTACTACACTTCCTTAACTGTTTTCGGTTCCCGAAAATCCCTTACAGCCTGTACCAACCTCATATCTGTTCGCACTCCGTCCTTCTGATAATATGATCCAGATATTTTTGACTTCTTCTAACGCGAAATGACACTTCTCCAGGCTCAGCGTCAAACAAGCTTCTCTTAACGCCATAAAGACTTCCCTTAACCGCTGTCTATGTTGCTGCATACTACTTGAAAACACTATAATATCATCCAAATAGACAAGACACTGCCGTGGTTTCAAACACCTAAATACACTGTCTAGCAACCTCTGAAACGTTGCCGGAGCGTTTTTCAACCCGAATGGCATTCTAATGTACTGGTAATGGCCTCCAGATGTAGAGAAAGCAGTTTTTGGACGATCCCCAGGAGCCACCTCTAACTGATGATAACCACTTGTCAAATCCATCGTAGGAAATTACTGGCACTGTCCTAAGTGATCCAAAGTCTCTGATATGTTTGGAAGGGGGTATGCGTCCGTTACTGTCTTATTATTGAGGTATCGATAGTCACAACAGAACCTGTATTTCTTAGTTCCATCCGTAGTTTTTTAGGCATAACGACAATTCCCGCTCCCCAGCAACTATTACTATGCTCTATAATACCGTCCGCAAGCTGCTGATCATTGAAATCCTCCACAATCGGCTGCAAATACCTCGGTATTCTCTATGGTTTACGGTAAACCGGTGCTTCAGTCCCTGTTAGTATCCTATGTTGAACGAATGGAGTTGCTGGCAACGGCCCTTGTGGAAAAAACAAATCCTTAGATTCCCACAATAATTCTTCCATCTGCTCCCTTTCTTCTCCTTTCAAATGTTTAATTTTGTCACGCAATGCAGTTCTATCGTCAGTTAGTGGTTGATCGCTTCGTCTACCTCTCGAACACCAGTCTTCATCATCTGGCACATCCAAATTTGCTACTAAAGCTCCTTTCCTCAAATTCGCGTCTACAGCACTAAAATTATCCACCTTCTCGGGAACTACTCGCCCGTCATTCCCCTCCTGTATGCCTACAACACTACGTTGCACAAAACAACCCAGTGGACCCAAAACTTCATTATCCTCCAATGGTTCAATAACACATACTGTACCCACAGGTAGATTCGACTCCACACTTACCCAGAGCGACTTCTCAGTGCCACTAGACACACACTCATGCGAATGTACGCGGTTCAATTGGTTAGTTCATTACGTTGAACACCCCTGGCGACAGCTCTGCACTGACAACAGTTTCCCCTAGCGGTCTCGGTCCGGCACACAGTTTTGCCGGCCAGGATCGCCGAGCGGTTCTAGGTGCTACAGTCTGGAACAGGTTCGAATCCTGCCTCGGGCATGGATATGTGTGATGTCCTTAGGTTAGTTAGGTTTAAGTAGTTCTAAGTTCTAGGGGACTGATGACCTCAGCAGTTAAGTCCCATAGTGCTCAGAGCCATTTGAACCATTTTTAAACCCCTAGCGGAAATAACATTCCACCAAGTTCCACAGTTCGTTGTCCAAGGTCAATTTTGGCATGATGTTGATGCAAGAAATCTACTCCTAGGATCATGTCGTAGCACTCACTCACCCATGGTACTACCTCCATGCATGCAAACAATCGGACTTTCCCTATGCGAAAGTCAACTGTCACCAACCGCAGAGGCATGACCTCCTTATCCCTCACTCCACGCAACATGTAACGTGGTGGGTCTAACTTCCTACGTCCCATTATATTCTTAGTAGCCACTGACACTTGCACCCCTGTGTCCAACAAAATCTTAAACTTTTTAGTTCCTACGGATCCTACCACTGAACATTCCACCTCTGCATACGTATTCGTAGCATTTGCTTGTATCTTTGTAAAAGACCTTCCTTTAACTGCTTAAACTGTCCTGCCTTCCTCAAGGCCTCAGAACACCTTACATATGTTGCCTTGCCAGAAAACGGAATAATCAAACTCACGGCGGCTGGATGAATCTCCTGCACCTTAGGCAACAACGACTTATCACATGCGGTTTCCCGTTCACTTCTAGATGTTAATTCATTTCTCAACTGAGTATTGTCCGCTGTCAGTTGTGCTACTTTTTCCAACAAAATCCGCATCGCTTCTGGTTCTGACACACTTTGCATCCTTGACTCTGCCATTGTGTTGCCTCCATTCTTAGTTAGACCCGACAAAAAAATTTAAGTACCAGAACAATCTGACTTCCTACAACGCCATATCATCATACTCAGTAACATCATAAACCAATACAAAGTAATCGAATGCCACGAAAAACATCTTATTGTCCCAAATACACTAACACTTATTCTGACAAAATAAATAATATGCATACGCAAAACATCTAAAATGTGACTTCTGGCAAGCCATACTCAAAACACCAACAAGAAAGAAAACGTCCAACACTCAAAAGAACCATTTTGACAGCACTCACCACATCTTGTGACTGTCCTGCAGGCGGTGGGCTCGAACGCCGTACTGGACAGACGACGTCCGCTATCCTGACACCAAATGTAGTGGGTGGGTGCCAGGAGGTGCCATATTAAAACTCGGCGAGAACTTTCCAAATGATTTATTCGTTTCCACTACATTGTTTGATTCACCTCAGTCTCCATCACAGGCCCTGCATTGCTGAGGAAGTACCCCCAGCGGCCTGTGAAACGCAATGCTGTGCCGTGCTGGCCTTGTTCACCAGCTGTAGAATTCCAGTTACATCAGGATGGCTGTGCCAGCAGCCGACTCAGGGCCCACCGTCCCTGTTGATTCCGCGCTGCTCTGCCGGGAGATGTAGGTCAGCCCCGCTGCTGCTTCAACCTCGGCTGGCGTAGCTGGGAATGCGGCGGCAACAACCACCCCTGTTCTGGCATCCGAACCTGCGGCCCTCGCCTCGTAAGTCTGCGGCGTGTGTTGGGAGACGAGACAACTGCCCACGGTAGTGACCCGAAGAGTGGCCCGCTCTCGCTGTCTGCGGACCCCGCGTCGGCCTCAGAGGGTCGCACCAACGACCCACCATGGACTGGGACACTGTCGCCCCATCTGCTGCCATATGTCGCCGGTAGTGTGACATGTATCGCCATCCAGGAGAGCTGCCACACTTGAATGAATCTCTTTAGAAAACAACACTTATTTATACTCGGCTGCGCAATCACTCCCAGTCATGTACGTCCCACACCACGATTGCGCCAGTGGGCCCCTTCTTTCTGTAACTTGCGACATGCGAACCACTGTGTTTACTCTTTTCAGCGGTTTGATGGCCACTGTGACCTCCATTCCACTTCGCAACTGCTGGTCAGCGTAACCTACTGCAATCCAGCCCGCACCTGGTTGTAACTCGTGCGCTCTGAAATATTGCACCAAATCTAACTTCCCTATCTTAAACTGTGGTGCCGCTACATATATGATTAAGTAACTACAATAAGAAATTTTTCATGTCAATGCTTTCGTCATTTTGTACTGCTATACAGTTTTGTCATTTAGAAAATAAAATTCGAAAAAAAGAAGCAAAAAATATTTTGCACAGAGGTAAGGTTTTTGAGAAGCATAATTTGTCAGCAGCTTTAGTGGCAGTTCAGAAATTACGTACGTAAACACAGCAGAATAATAGCAAAATTTATGTTGCAGGGAAAGGTTAGAAGGTACTAGGCAATAGCTACCAGTGGACTATAAACTAAGCACACAAAGTGTCATATAATGTACATAAATGGTTACTGTATTTTTTCTATGTAGCAGAACAATTTGACACTTTGTGCCGATTCATCATGGCAACTGAGATGTCACGCACCACGCATCGTGTACTACACATGCAAATAAAGATGACAATCGGAGCGGTGCCTGATGGGAGCGACCGTAAATGCATTTCCCATTTACAGTCGCTGCCATCAGCCACCACACTGAGTGTAACATTGTTTGCGCATGTAGTACACCAGGGCCGGCCAGAAATTCTGCACGCGTGTGGTGCTCCTGCACATGTGCAACTTCCGGGTCACAGCATGCACGCCGCAGCCGTCAGCGTTCATGTAGTGCATGTTTCTACGCACAGATGTCGCTTTATCCACTTGCTGAGATACCCTGTACCGGCGCATTCTAGTGCTCTTTCCACAGCTTGCATGCCAACCATGGGAAGGTATTTCGCGTATTAAACATTTAAAATACTGTCACAGTCTACTCATTGAGACGTCTACTTTTATGTTAACAGTTTAACCCAGTAAGACAAGTAATACAGTTAAAAACCGTGGGTTTTTATTAAGGCAGCTTGACTGACGGTACATAAATATGCTTAGTGTTTTTGATCTAGTATTTAAGAAAGAGAGCACTCGGCGACTTCCAGCGAACCTTAGTCATGATTTCAAATAACATTAAACTAATGCAAGGTTTCCTATAACTATTTCTCGGTACCCTGAGTTATACCCACATAATTTCTGTCTCACTGACCTCTGAACGGAATGACAACCGCAGACCTCTCGATGATGACCTGTACCATTATTGCTATATCTTTCATCAGTTCCATCTGAAATCTGCACAATAACCGACGATTAGATGAATGTTATGTTTTATCGACTTCAGCTGAGCGTAGCCCTTCACACATTTTTTTTTTTAAAAAAGAACCTAAATGTAAGTATACAACAATCGGTTTAATGACCAATTTTCCTTATAATAATGGAACATGGAGCAGAATGAGGCAATAGTGCACAGTCAGTAAACAATAACTTTTAATTATGAAAGGAATAAATCCAAACACGTTTATCACTGGTCATGAGAAATGATATAGCTAATATCGGGCACAAAAGCACGGCTCATTGACAAACGCAAGCAGTTGCGGGAGATTTTCATCACTGATGCTTGATCAAAACGACTGAGAACATAGATCTTCCGTTCTTTGCTTTTTCACAGTACCTGCCATTTCTCAGTACTTCTCTGTTAAAGTTACGGTCACCAGGGGTAAACGAGACTGGGTATGTTGCGCTCTTGCTTTTACCACATAAACAGGGAAGAGGAGCCGCCGCCGTTCATATAGGACACATGCCTAATAACAGATGTCGCTGTCGCACACGTGCGCACATGTGCAGCACTTCCGCACGTCTGCACACTGTGCAGCGTTTGGCCGGCCCTGTAGTACACGAAGCACAGCTGTGATGCATGGTGTCTCAGTTACCATGATGAATCGGCACAAAGTGTCAAATTGTTCGGCTAAATAGAAAAAATACAGTAACCATTTATGTACGCTATATGATGCTGTGTGTGCTTAGTTAAATGGTAGTATCCCTCACTGAGTAAAAGGTTCCCTGGAGGGCAATGCAGAAAGCACGCATAAAGCATAACAGTTGCCGTAACTCAGCCAGGCGGTGGAAAAAACTGCCGCAATTCCACTGGAGGATGACATCATCGTGAGGCTGGGAAGGCATGGAACATCCAATGAGGCAGCATACACCTCAGGGTTACCTGCTGCCACCGACTTTTTGACTGAGCAGCCTATATCCATTGTGTCTGAGGGTCCAGCGAGATCCAGGTCCTCAACAGACGCCAAAATCTCCACCCCATCCTCAGACATAGAGCTTGTAGGTAGTGGTGGTGTCGGTGGCATCGCAAGTTCCTTGTTCTTAGGGGTCTTCTTTTTCGATTTCTCATATTGTTCCTTGGGTTTCCCTGGCTGGGAGGACTTCACTGAATCAGTCTCCTGGACTGAGGATGAGCGTGAAGCCCTATGACCAGCTGCTTTTGGGCTCTTCTGCTGCTGACAGGTGTCATCTTCCCACTAGCAGAAACCTGGAAAGGGAGTGACCCTTCCTATCGAGAGGAGCTGAAGAAGCCTTACGCTTCTCTGGCTCAGAAGTGGGAACTGAAATCCTCAATGGTTGGAGGAGTGTTGCTGCCGAAGTAGGTGATATGGGAGCAACAGGAAGGGAAGTGGCTCCCCGCCATCAAGGGAGCACGTGTAATCTCCTGGTTCTGAGAGGCAACAGGAATTCGAGGAACTGACGGGGCGACAACTGTTCTCATAGCAGCGGCGTGTGAGGTGGTCATAGCCATAGGATGTAGGTGCTCAAATTTCCTCTTAGCCTCAGTGAAAGTCAGTCAATCCAGGGTATTATATTCCATGATTTTCCTCTCTTTCTGTAAAATCCTGCAGTCTCGGAAGCAAGGTGAATGAAGCTCTCCGCAGTTGACACAGATAAGAGGCCGGGCACATGGAGTACTGGGATGCGATGGACGTCCAAAATATCGACATGTGACGCTTCAAGTACAGCGAGAAGATATATGACCAAACTTCCAGCACTTAAAGCACCCCATTGGGAGAGGGACATATGGCTTGATGTCACAGCGGTGGACCATCACCTGGACCTTCTCGGGCAATTTCACCCTTGAAGGCCAAGATGAAGGCACCGGTGGCAACCTGGTTATCCCTCGGACCTCGATGGATGCGCCTGACAAAATGAACACCTCGCCACTCTAAATTGGTGCGCAGCTCATCGTCATACTGCAAAAGAAGGTCCCTGTGGAATATTATCCCCTGGACCATATTTAAACTCTTATAAGGCGTGATGGTAACAAACATTTCCCAACTTGCCATAAGCGAGTAATGCCTGTGACTGGGCAGAGGATGCTGTTTTTAACAAAACTGACCCAGAGCAGATTTTGGACAAGCCCTCCACCTCCCCAAACTTGTCCTCGAATTGCTCCACAAAAAACTAAGGTTTCATGGACATTAAAGATTCCCCATCAACTCTCATACATACGAGGTATCAGGGCGAATAAGTTTCACTGCCATCCTTAGCCTGTTGTTCCTCCCATGGTATGGCCAGGGAGGGGAATGACTTGGGGTCATATTTCTTAGCATTTAAGTTATACTTTGCGCACTTAGAGACTGCTGGAGGCGGACCACAATCAAGGGATGATGTACTACGCTTCATGGCGTGTCACCCACTCTGATGCCACCCACTTGACCAGGGGCCCTCCCCATGGACGCAACACAGCTTCAGCAAAGGCCACTTGGCAGGATGACCATTGCCAGGAGTCCTGATGCCCGAGGGTGACGGGCATCTACTCTTTGGCATACGTAGTGAGTTAACGGCACAGGCACCAGCAGAGCGAGCCCTGTGATGTCAGGGGGCTACAACCAACAGGGAACATGGCGGCCTCATCACAATGGACTGGCTCCTGTGCTGGATATGAGGTGCAAAAAAGTCCATGGCGATTGTCGGCACAGAAAGTGAAACTGCATAGTGCATGGTGGAAAACACACCCAGGAAGGTGTCCTCACCCAAGAGATGGAGAATGGGCGGCGCTGCAATGCAACGACGAGAAAGTGCGATAAAGATCTCAATGCACGATGGATATGATGCACCACATAAGGCTCTCTACCCAAGTTGGCTCGCTCTTCGGGAAAAATTTTGAAAAATAGAGGTGAAACCCTACAGGGGGCCATCACAAATTGGCCGAGCCATCAGAGGCTCCTTTTAGTCGCCTCTTATGACAGGCAGGAATACCTTGGGCTGAGTCTAACGCCGGACCTGCAGGGGGCATCTTCAAGGTAAGGAATTTTTCGATGTATTCAGTTCATTGAATGAGTTACGTTTTAATTGTAATTTCTGTAACTTAAACATCAAACAATGTATAGTTTCAGTGCCTATTATTATGAGGCTATACTAAGGACTGATTTTTGGTCCCGAGACAGTCAGTCCATGGCCGATTTTCAGACAGGAGTTATGCATTTGTTAAATTAATAACAAGGCATCAACTTAACAGTGGAATAAGTATAAAACAAATAAGCAGTGTGTTAGAACAATTAATGACAATGTCTGTTCAATTTATTTGGGAAATAGTGTCACACATACCGTATTATTCTGCAAGAACTGCGTGGTTAGGTTTTTACTGCTCATAGATATTCAGTGGCAAGCTATTGTACCTGTATGCTGATGTTGCCTGCAACGTATTAATGAGGCTTTTCGACATTTACCAATAGTGAACTGGCTATATAATTGTGTAATATTGTGGGGTTGTGAACACTGAAAGTAAAGAACCGAGAATCACAATTGTGCAACTGTCTGCTAAATCATTTACAGTAGACAGTGTTGAGCTTCCACTTCCTATTTTTCAGCCACTATAACAATGCAGCATGATGACACAGAGGACTATCAAGGAAGAAATAAAGCAAGAGAATGTCACACATGCTAACAGCAACTTCACAATATATACATTTACTAATGTAGCTTGACATCACAATTTCAAGAGAATAGTGATTTCTTCTACTCATTCACCATGTTCTGTACATCCCACCAAGAAAGTGAACCTACAGTGCTACGAAACAAGTAAAGATACACATTAACAAAAGACAACTAAACATTGCTTAAGCCCTACACTATATTAACAAGAAATTATCACAATACTGCTTAATATTAGTTCTCTTTATGCCAGTTAAGTGTGTTCTAGTGAATTAGAAAGAAAGCTGCTGATACTTCAGTTATATTAGGTAGCTGCAGGCTGCCTCAGAAACCTAATATTTACTTCATTAGTCAAGTATTATTCAAAGAAAATAGTAACCTAAATATGTAATTACACAGGACAGTTTACAACACACTACTTGCCATCCATCTAAAGGAGGAATCAAAACCTTGCACTAAAATAATCAGTGGAAAAGGTCACTCTTGAGGAATGTTTTATTTCTCAAATATCTCCACACCATAGTATATAACTTTGTTAAATCCTAGGTAAGAATGAAAAGTTTACACAAAAGTTATATTTCTGTCTTGTATTGATAGCGCAGATCACAGTTCTGCTTGAACTGATTTCTCACAACCGCATTACACCTTGACTAAAATAACTCGGATTGTGGCAGTGGCTGGGAGTCAGCCAACTGCAGTTCTTTCTTGATACCTATATGCCCACTACAATTACTGATTTTTTGAAGCACAACACAGCATTCTCAGGTGCAGTAGGATGCACAGGGAGGGGAGAGCCAACTGTTGCCCCATCTACCACCCCCACTGATGTACTTCCCACTGCTGCTGACGACGACAATAAAAATAATTTGAATGTATGTCTTGTTCTATTTGAACTGCATGTGCAGCTCTTTCTCATTCTAAGTATGTGGAATGTTGTATACAACCAAAAAACCTGCGCCACCATAGTTGTTTGTCAGCCATGAAGTTAATTCAATCAAAATTTAGAATGGAACATAATAATCGTTTATCACTAAATATGGCAAAGGCCCATGAAAGAATTTAACAATAACCACAAAAGCTTTCTATTATTTTCCCACTAATATAATCTGACAAGTACCAAAAAATTTTGAAACTTTACAGATCTATCCATTATATAGGCACTGTGACTGTGATGGTTAAAGGTCTCCAGAAATTACTATTATCAGCCCCCTTTTGTATTATTTTTCAATCTTTCTTTACTATGATCAATTTTGAATCACTATCATCAGATGGTACATATTTATTGCATGTTTGCAGCATTGCTGGAGCTGCACAGCTGTAGCCAGGTGTGAACTGTACAAACTTCTCTCTACATTCAGTGCGTACATATTTCGTTCTATTGCCACAGCTACACAAGCCACAACAATGCTGCAAATATGCAATAAATATGTACCATCTAACAATAAATCGCTTGTCAACTCAAAACCGGTCATGGTAAATAGTAAATGAAGAATAAAATCAAAGGTGACTGGCTGCTGGAAACTAACACACTTTTAAATCTGAACTGGAATTGCTGCTTCTGGCAACTTCTGCTCTGAAGACATATCTAACAAAAACCTTATAGCATAAAAGACTACAATGATTGCTTATTCTAGTTAGAATTAGATGTAAATATTCCTTAACAGTAACATGAGCACTGACAGAAACCAGTATGTTCATTATTATTACTTTCCAGCCAGTGAGCTATCTGGTAATCTGTAAGTAGCTAGTATATAGCCACCCAGCTCCCGCCCTGTGCCTTTCATACAGGACTATAGTGTCTCACAAAATCCCAGCTGCTTTCCTCTCCGACATTCACCCCATCATTAGTCAAAACACACACATACTATATCTGAAGAACAAAATCATTCTATAAAAAAGGATCTGCTGCTCTAACTATTACAAAAGGTAGATTGGCATAACAAAATCATAACTCTATCCACCTGTTTCAACCAGTACTGCCATCAGCGTGGTTTACACTATTTCAAGCATATACAATATGGTTCAAATGGCTCTAAGCACTATGGGACTTAACATCTGAGGTCATCAGTCCCCTAGAACTTAGAACTACTTAAAACTAACTAACGTAAGGACATCACACACATCCATGCCCGAGGCAGGACTCGAACCTGCGACCATAGCGGTCACGCGGTTCCAGACTGTAGCGCCTAGAACTGCACAGCCACACTGGCCAGCTCATACAATATGACAACCACGACATCACTCATTACACCTGCAAACAAACATAAGTAACGTGAAGTATAACTTCAGCAACAGGATGAAACTAACAGGACCTATATCTCCAACATCGGTCAGTTGTAGAATTTTGGAACACATATTATGTTCGAGTATAATGACTTTCCTGGAGACTAGAAATCTACTCTGTAGGAATCAGCATGGGTTTCGAAAAAGACTGTCGTGTGAAACCCAGCTCGGGCTATTCGTCCACGAGACTCAGAGGGCCATAGACACGGGTTCACAGGTAGATGCCGTGTTTCTTGACTTCCGCAAGGTGTTCGATATAGTTCCCCACAGTCATTTAATGAACAAAGTAAGAGCATATGGACTATCAGACCAATTGTGTGATTGGATTGAAGAGTTCCTAGATAACAGAACGCAGGATGTCATTCTCAATGGAGAGAAGTCTTCCGAAGTAAGAGTGATTTCAGGTGTGCCGCAAGGGAGTGTCGTAGGACCGTTGCTATTCACAATATACATAAATGACCTTGTGGATGACATCGGAAGTTCACTGAGGCTTTTTGCAGATGATGCTGTGGTGTATCGAGAGGTTGTAAAAATGAAAAATTGTACTGAAATTCAGGAGTATCTGCAGCGAATTGACAGATGGTGCAGGGAATGGCAATTGAATCTCAATGTAGACAAGTGTAATGTGCTGCGAATACATAGAAAGATAGATCCCTTATCATTTAGCTACAAAACAGCAGGTCAGCAACTGGGAGCAGTTAATTCCATAAATTATCTGGGAGTATGCATTAGGAGTGATTTAAAATGAAATGATTATATAAAGTTGATCGTCGGTAAAGCAGATGCCAGACAGATTCATTGGAAGAATCCTAAGGAAATGCAATCCAAAAACAAAGGAAGTAGGTTACAGCACGCTTGTTCGCCCACTGCTTGAATACTGCCCAGCAGTGTGGGATCCGTACCAGATAGGGTTGATAGAAGAGATAGAGAAGATCCAACGGAGAGCAGCGCGCTTCGTTACAGGATCATTTAGTAATCGCTAAAGCGTTACAGAGATGACAGATAAACTCCAGTGGAAGACTCTGCAGGAGAGACGCTCAGTAGCTCGGTATGGGCTTTTGTTGAAGTTTCGAGAACATACCTTCACCGAGGAGTCAAGCAGTATATTGCTCCTCCTACGTATATCTTGCGAAGAGACCATGAGGATAAAATCAGAGGGATTAGAGCCCACACTGAAGCATACTGACAATCCTTCTTTCCACGAACAATACGAGACTGGAATAGAAGGGAGAACCGACAGAGGTACTCAGGGTACCCTCCACCACACACCGTCAGGTGGCTTGCGGAGTATGGATGTAGATGTAGACAACTGAATGAAGAAGGTGGTTTCGGGTACAGACATATAACAATAAGAATAATGACACTACTGCCAAACAAATATTTGCCCAAAAATCTAGCACACAAAATCCTCAAAATGTAACACACAAACTCACAAAAACGAAAACTAGTAGTGTTGTAAATTTCAATGTCTCAAATGGAGACTACAACACCAGTAACCAATAAACAACTCAAAAACTCAACATCATAATTTTCACTTTACCGACATAGCTCCAACAAAGCCCTAGATACCAGGAACCTACATAAAACTCAAACATTGCGTTGCAAATTTCACTTCACCAATATACCTCAAACAAAACTGAACTTGCACACAACTCCAAAACCCGCTGACACAAATTGACCTATATGGCAGCAAAAAACAAAGCCGAATGTACAAAAACCCAACACACACAAATTTTAAAATCCATTATCCACACTTTCACGTACTTTACATAAAGCAAAGCTCATAGTACAACAAACCAAACTGTGCTCATATGGCTAATACCAGAAACATATTCTAATGGTACATCAATACCCCTGATACCAACCAATCACAATCCAACACAATTATCACATACTAACAAGAAAAATTCCAAAATTCAAGAAAAATTGCATAACCACCAATTTCAATATACACAAACTATAATCAACTCACAGTATACAAAGAAAATAAAACAAAATTACCATCTCCCACTGCAACAAGCAACGATCTACTCAAATATCTGTATCTTATTCACAACTGAACAAAAAATAAAAATTAATATTAAATCTCCGACCATAGGAAACACATGAAACTAATATTTCCAAACATAAAAATGAATCAATCAGCCACAATATGCAAATTCAAACTATCACCAGAAAACCAGCACAATAGCAACCTGAAACACTCAATTCTTGTCAAACAACTCGATAACAAACATCTAGCACAAGAGAGCACCACCAAATACAACACACCATCTACAAACACAGACAGACTCAAAAACATCAAACCTCATCATGACATCACACACCATATCACAGTTACGTCATAGGTCTAAGCAGATGGCTGTAACATCAGTACCTGACCTTGTGCGAATAACCTGACGTTAGCGTCAGATAGTAAATAGTGATGAGACAGTAACTGCCAGTTGGCAAGAAAACAGGTCTAAATTATGTAGAATGAAGCTTAATTACTGTTGGAACATTTGTTCAGAGTGTGCGTCTTCTTTGTACAACCCAGAAAGGTCAATACTGCCTGCTTTGCACTTTGAAATCTTTCTCACTGTACTGCCCCACAAGCAGGTCTGACAGCATACTTTTATTCAATCTGTCCTACAGCATTTGCTTTGTAAGTGGCGTAGATAAGATCTAAAAATTGTCCATTCTACCACAAATTCTTATACTTAATCCTAAACCATTTACTTCCTAGTGGTACTTATAAGGAGTGAATTTCGTAGGCACTGATTTGATTTATGAATTTTCTGAACGTAAGCTGAGACTTTCGCATAAACCTTTACCTGCTATTTCAACATCTTGTTTGGCAAATGCAACTTTCCCACAGTATCTCCAGTTCTGCTTCATTTTACATTCTGCTTTTAGCAAGTTTCATCGTTAAATACTTCAGTGAATGAATATTAAGTCCAAGAACTTCGTTAGTTAATAACTCAAAATGTTTAAATGAGAGTTCACTTTGAAGAAACCTTCCAACACTCATTACAACAGTACTAAGTTGCACACAACACAGTTGTGTACTCTTTAATACATGCTTACAACTATGTAACTAATTCTGCAGTTTATAACGTTCATCAGTAAAACATTACACTTGCACCTTGAGGCACAGTATTAAATAAATCCCATACATTTTGTGTGTGTGTTATTTGTTTTAGGACATAAAAACAACTAAGGTCATAAGTTTCCATGTCATAACCTTAGAATATCAAGAAGTAAAAGAACATAAAGAGACTATACAGGGTGTTACAAAAAGGTACGGCCAAACTTTCAGAAAACACTCTTCACACACAAAGAAAGAAAATATGTTACGTGGACATGCGTCCGGAAACGCTTACTTTCCATCTTAGAGCTCATTTTATTACTTCTCTTCAAATCACATTAATCATGGAATGGAAACACACAGCAACAGAACGTACCAGCATGACTTCAAACACTTTGTTACAGGAAATGTTCAAAATGTCCTCCGTTAGCGAGGATACATGCATCCACCCTCTGTCGCTTGGAATCCCTGATGCAGCCCTGGAGAATGGCTTATTGTATCACAGCCGTCAACAATACGAGCATGAAGAGTCTCTACATTTGGTACCGGGGTTGCGCAGACAAAAGCTTTCAAATGCCCCCATAAATGAAAGTCAAGTGGGTTGAGGTCACAAGAGCGTGGAGGCCATGGAATTAATCCGCCTCTACCAACGCATCGGTCACCGAATCTGTTGTTGAGAAGCGTACGAACACTTCGACTGAAATGTGCAGGAGCTCCATCATGCATGAACCACATGTTGTGTCGTACTTCTAAAGGCACATGTTCTAGCAGCACAGGTAGGGTATCCCGTATGAAATCATAATAACGTGCTCCATTGAGCGTAGGTGGAAGAACATGGGGCCCAGTCCATATGTCACCAACAATGCCCACCCAAACGTTCACAGAACATCTGTGTTGATGACGTGATTGCACAATTGCATGCAGATTCTCGTCAGCCTACACACGTTGATTGTGAAAATTTACAATTTGATCACGTTGGTATGAAGCCTCATCTGTAAAGAGAACATCTGCACTGAAATGAGGATTGACACATTGTTGGATGAACCATTCGCTGAAGTGTACCCGTGGAGGCCAATCAGCTGCTGATAGTGCCTGCACACGCTGTACATGGTACGGAAACAACTGGTTCTCCCGTAGTACTCTCCATACAGTGACGTGGTCAATGTTACCTTGTAAAGCTGCAACTTCTCTGACGCTGACATTAGGGTTATTGTCAACTGCACGAAGAATTGCCTCGTCCATTGCAGGTGTCCTCGTCGTTCTAGTTCTCCCCCAGCTGCGAGTCATAGGCTGGAATATTAAATGCTCCCTAAGACGCCGATCAATTGCTTCGAACGTTTCCTGTCAGGATACCTTCGTTCTGGAAATCTGTCTCGATACAAAGGTACCGCGCCACGGCTATTGCCCCACAATCATTTTCACTGATCAACTTACTCCCAGAATGTGAACGTATATTATGCTTCTTATTCCCTCTCCAACAATTTTTCAACCCGCTTTTCGTCTCTTTCAAATCGGAATAGCACAAAGCCTATTACTACGTTACTACTATTCAATGCAGCGTCTGCTATCTTGACCGAAACAATAACAAACACAGATCCTTCTGCCCGCCAAAATTTACCTCTTCAAAGTTAATACTCACAACGCCTTCAACTGGCTGTGGTAACTACTTTGAACTATGTCACTTGTTTCACTGTCGCTAAGGTATTGAGTGATTCACCGGCAAACACTGTGCTTATATCGGTTTATTACATATTTACAAATATTACAAAACAAAGTAAATTGACTAATTCAAGGTATGCTAGGTCCATGGAAATTCAAGATTATAACATTTCACTGTAATGGTTCGACACTCGTTTACTATCGATAGCTGAGCCCGGCAGTCGTGTAGCCTATAAATAGCGAATCTTCGGCGCCACAAGTGACAGAAAATTGAAGTGCAGAAGACGCAAAAGTAGAAGCACGTGTCGTAAATTTGTTTGTAGTGTGAACGTAGAAATTGAAATGTTGGTGTGGAAAACCACTTTAACTCCGCCTGCAGTTACTGTAGGAGTGAATTAAGTAGCTCTGCAGTTGCTGTTGCCGGTCCCAAGCCCAGAGAAAGGAGGAGGGTTGGCGCAAAAGCCGTAAAAGAATCGACATAAAATAGTTGGAGACATCCTGTAAAGCTTAATAACTTAGTTGTAATGATGACGACGTTAATAATAATAATATGGATTAACCCATATATTTTCAACTTCATTGCGTGATGCACATAAAGCAGCTACCGGTACCTCGCGCTTCTCTAAATATAGTCTTATTGCTGCTTGTGGCCATCGGAGGGATCGAACATATCAGGCAGGAATGCTGGAGCTTCCCGAATTTATGCAACCGAAACGCAAACGCTTTTGGGCATAACTGTTTCTATTGAATAAAACTTTTCGTGGTTAACGCTATTCTTATAACAGTTTATGAATGGATAACTTTCACCCCCTTCGCGCTTTTGACAATTCCCGCTATTATCTGTCAGTGTAACAGCGCTAAAAGGATCTGTCGTTCGAAACAATAGCGTGTATAGTTTCCAAGTCGAGACAGAGTTATTGTAGAAGTGGACACAAGGAATCGGGTATTCTAATCACTGCTTCTCAGTATATTTATTAATTAATCAAATTTGTTGCAAATAATATATCTCTATTTGCAACCAATAGCTCAATATATATTATCAATACCAGTAATAAGAACAATTTACATAAAATCTAAAATCACTTACCTTGGTCCAAAAAGGACCGCAATATTCAGTAACACACATTTTCAATAAATCACCAGCAACCATTAAAAACTAGGTTTCACATAAAGCACAGTTTAAACAGTTTGACAGACTTTTTGGTAGACAACTTCTACTCTGTACACGAATATCTTCACAGGGATTGTTAGACCAGCTTAAGAAAAATTTCAGTTTTGGCAGCACTTAGTCACTTCAGTCAAGATTAAGTATGTTGTGTATGATGATACATTTGTCAAAAGTTCATAACTAGGTTTCATTCTGACTGTTTATCTATTCTGAAAATAGCAGTTCTAATTTACTGTAATGTGTTCACGTACTGTGAGAATCTCCTGACATGTTCCACAGCCATGGGACTTGTCTAATTTTTGGGTCTATGGAACGAAAACTTAATCTAATCCAGAAAGAAAATTTCATCTCATCAAAACAGTTGATAGAAATCATGAATTAAAATACCACGTAGTCCAGTACGAGTATGTATTTAGAATATGATTTATCACCTCTTTGTAATGTTTAGTTGTGTCTCAGCTACATTTTCAGGCATGACAGAGAAAGAATTCAAAGTATGACCAGTAGTAAATTTGGCGAAAATTACAGTGATCCCTTAGAGTGCCCTCATCTGAAGAAAAGTTGGTTTTCTAATTTATAATTGAGCTTACTGTTGATTTGCTAATTTTATGACCAACCATGCCTTCCATTTGCAGAAATGCACTGATTACACCGAAAGTAACACTGCTGTTTACTTGATTAGTAGAAAATTGAAATAATCATAGGGATTTTGGAGATTTGTTTCCCACTCTGATGCCTTACTGCCCCCTTTCTCTATCATCATCATCATCATCTGGGGGAGTAAATCCCATTGGTGAAGATTGTAGACAATGTTTAGCATACCCACTGTTTAAAAGTGCTGTATATTAAAGCATAGGTGTTCAAACTGAGTGCCTAAATTCAAGTCGTCATGTGACCAGAAACAAATGATAAGTAATTTAAAATATATTTTGATTCACTTGTTCATGATAATGACAATTGTGTTTGCCTCTTGCTTGTGGAAATATGCCATACACCAAAATTTTCTGCCATGTTCTTATTAGTAACGACTTGTTCGTGCATAGGTGTCGATGCATTAAGGTTGATTACTATATGAAGTGTAGATGCGCAGTAAGGCGGGGAAGTAGGCCTACAGTTAAAGATGTGTTTAGTTGCACAGATGGTTGTTCCATCAAAGGAAATATCTTTCTTGCGAATTCACTGTGGTACTGCAAAACATTTAACTGCAGCTGCCAGGTAAATAAGCAAACATTAAACTTTTTGCAGGGCAAATCGGCTTGTTGAACAGATACAGAAGTAGAGCAAGTTGTACATGTGAAACAATAATCTTGTGTTTTTTTGCCTTGTTTGTGCAGTCACAGACAGGTAGGGCCAAATTGGAAGAGGAGCAGATAGCTCTAAAAATAAATGAGACTTTGGTGACAAGTGCATGTAGTGATGCAAACCTCTTAAACAAGTACTTTGTTTCTGTTACTGACAGCTTGGGGTTTTCAGGTTCAGTAAACAGTGCAATGGAGTATCTGAGACCAGTCTTTACAAATAAGTGCAGTAAAATGGGAATGACACTAACATCTCCCTTAGAAGTAGCATCCATCATAAAATCCTTAACATCTAAGTATTCCAGTGGTTATGGTAATATATCAACAAAGTTAACCAAAGAGTGCTCATGCAAGGTCATTTCTGTCTGAAACTATTTGTGTAATCAATATCTTACCAGTAGAACATTTCCATAGTGCCTAAAATATAAAGCCTCTTTACAAGAAGGGGGATGATGAGATACCATCAAACTATCAACCAATATCACTTTTGCCAGCTTTTCCAAAAACATTTGAAACGGTTGTGTTCAAGAGTCTCCTTAAGCATCTGACTGCAAATAATATATTGACCAAATCACAGTTTGTGTTTCTTAAGAATTCTGATAGAGAGAAAGCTATTTACATGTACAGTGATAATGCACATAATGAATTAGATAACAAATTAGAGGCTACTGGCATTTCCTGTGATGTGCCAAAAGCATTTGACTGTGTGAATCACAGCATTCTCTTAGGTGTCACCAGCAGTGCTGCAAAATGGTTTGAGTGTTATTTAACTACCGTAACAGGAAACAAAGGGTGTCGTTGAGAAATACCTGTGCAGTAAACAGTCAGCCTTCATCTGATTGGGAATTAATTACATGTGGCATACCTCATCTTGGGTCTGTTGCTTTTTCTTGTGTGCATTAATGACTTCTCACCAATTACATTGCCAGATGCTACGTTTGTTTTGTTGCAGATGATACAAACATTGCAACAAGTAGGAAGTCAAGTACAGATTTAGAAATGGCTGCTAATAAAATTTTCACTGACATTAATAAATGATTTAAAGCTAATTCACTGTCATTAAACTTTGAAAAGACCCACCGGAACCTGTTAGAGATTTCCTTCTAGCAAGTGTACAGCACATGAAGACGTGCAGATCAAAGAGTTTGACAATGGTAAATTTCTGTGATTACAACTCAATAATAAATGCTGCTGGGAAGGGATTTGCAATGAGAATGATGTCAGATGTAGTGGATATAAAAAAAAAAACTTGCGTAATTTGCTTACTTTCATTCTATTATATCATATGTGATCGTATTCTGGAGTAACTTGCAAAGTCGGGCAAAAGTTTTTAGCATCCAAAAACATGTAACAAAGACTCATTTCTTGTGTAAATTCAGGAAAATCATGTAGAAACCTGTTCAAGGAACTTTGAATTCTAACCATTTATTCCAAGTATATTTATTCTTAATGAAATTTGTTGCAAGTAATATATCTCTATTTACAACCAATTGCTCAATACATAGGAATAAGAACAAACTACATAAAACCTAAAATCACCTATCTTTGTCCAGAAAGGGGTCCAATATTCAGGAACACACATTTCCAATAAATCACCAGCATCCATTAAAAACTTGGTTTCAGATGAAGCACAGTTTAAACAGAGTTTGAAAGACTTTTTGGTAGGCAACTTCTTCTACTCTACAGATGACTATCTTAACAGTGACTGTTACATCTTCAATTTTGACAGCAATTGGTCACAACTGAAAAGATTAGGTATTTTGTGAGTGATAAATTTATTAAAAGTGCATAGCTATGTTTCATATTCAGATTATTTTTTTTTTTAAAAAAAAACACGTTCTGACTTGTTTCACACCCAAGAGAATCATTTCATTTTTGGGCCCCTGGAACGAAAACTGAATCTAATCTAATTCCATTTCACTATATTCACAATTATTCACAATACTTTCTAGGTAGTAGTCCTACTGCTGTGTTGACATTGTCAGGTCCTATAAACATCTCTTGCCCATATAGCAATTTTGCCACAAGTGTCATATCAGAATAGACTCAAACATTTATTCTACATTACTTGCCCGCAGAATTGAAATACTGAGTGGGGACAAGGTATTCAGTTATTTTCATCTACATCAAAGCATTCACATGTAGTCAATAGCTCCATGAATAATTTTGATAACAACTTTTACATTGGGAATTGACAAAAATTTCCTGAATTTACACAAGATATGTGACAAGTGCAGTGTCTCTCTAATTTCTCATGTTCATGTTGCTTCTGTTCTGGTTTGTTTGGTAATGTGTATACCTGTGTCTTTTGTATTTGGGCACAGTAAAGTGTGGTTTACACTGAGGTGAAAAAAGTCATAGACTAGTGATGGCGGTAGTATCACGTATACAATGTATAAAAGGACAATGCATTAGCAGAGTGGTCATTTGTATACGGGTGATTCATGTGAAAAGGTTTCCAACCTGACTGTGGCCACATGAGGGGAATTAACAGCCTTTGAACATAGAATGGTAGCTGGAGCTAGTTTTGTGAGACATTCCATTTCAGAAATCATTAGGGACTTTAATATTCCGAGATCCACAGTGTCAAGAATGTGTCAACAGTACCAAATTTCAGGCACTGTGGGAGCTGCTGGTGGCTCCATATTTGTGTGGGCTGTGTTTTTATACAATGGATTTGCCCCTCTGGTCCAACTGGACCAATCATTGAATGGAAATGGTTATGTTCAGCTACTTGAAGACCATTTGCAGCTATTCATGTTTCAAACAATGATGAAATTTTTATAGATGACAGTGCACCTCGTCACCGGGCCACAACTGTTCGCGGTCGTTTTAAAGAACATCCAGGTGGATGATTTGGGCGCCAGATTGCCCAACATGAATCCTTTCAACTATTTATGGAACATAATTGAGATGTCAGTTCATGCGCAAACTTGTGCACCAGCAACACTCGCAATTATAGAGACAGCATGGTTCAATGTTTCTGCAAGGGATTTCCAATGACTTATTGAGTTCATGCCATGACGTGTTGCTGCACTACTCCGGGTAAAAGCAGGTCCAACATGATAACAGGAGGCATCCCATAACTTTTGACACCTCAGTGAATTACACTGTTAGTCCGTGAATGTATTTTATGTTTAGGAGATAGTGCCCTTCCATAATTTGTGAACCCAAAGAAGAAACTCTACTCTCTTGTGTAGGTTATCTGCTGCAATTCATATAGATAAGTACAGTCATGAATACCATTCATAATGTTCTATATTCTGTCAGTGGCGCCATCCAGGTAATTAAAAATGAGACTGAGATTCTACAGTGCCTGTCTCCTGTGTTTCAACTGCTAGATTCTGTGCCACATGCTGATCCATTTTTGAACATCACGGTTTCAACCACACTGGTCATGACACAGTGATATAACCACATAACAATGCTTTGCACACAATTACAACAATGTCGTAAGACATCAAATTCAGAGTGAACATGTTTCCAGTCATTTCACATTCACTGATACCACTTGTGCGATAAACAGAAATATCCACTCATTGGCTTCCACAGTCCTCCCACACTGTATTTGCAAGTTCAGGCCCCACTGTTTGCGCCTAGTCAATTGTCAATTCGGTTGCAGTAAATGGAGAGCATTCTCAAACAGAAAATTTGTGACACTTTTGAACAGTTCACTTCAGCATTCAGTGATCTTGATCAACATGTTACTTCAGTGGTGTTGGACATTGTATTACAATCGTCCCTGCACCAAGCCTACAATGCTCTCATGGTGGTGCTAATTTCACATTGCACAAAATCGATGGGTCAAAGGCTCATGCAAATGCTATACAATGAGAGGCATGAGGACATGATACCATCTGAATTCTGGAGACATCTACATGGAATGATTATCAGTTTGGATGCGTTGCTGTTACACATTTGACAACAACAATTGCTAGCAAAGTGAGGTTAACTTTAATTGCTCAGGATGAGCAGCCACTATACTAGTTACCAATGAAGCACACACCTTGCTTGACACATATGCCACAGTGGCTGCCACAATAACTTCCATTCACTCTGAAGAAAGCTGAACCATTCCAGACCAGCCCAACGTGCTGCTGCCTCGCCACCGTGCCACCTCCACCTGAAAGTCACAGAGAGTCCTCGAGAACCTGTGGACTCTCCGTGCTACTGTCAAGAGGCTAACTAAGCTGTTGGAAATGTTACAGCTATGGATTGTGACAGCTGAGAGCAAACGTACCCCCTGCACATGCCCACAGTGGTCTCATAACCATGGGACCACTCAGACTAATGTTAGCTGTTCCTCAGATCTTTTGGTCACCTGACAGCTAATTGCAAGAAATCATGTTTGCACTCAAATGCCGAGACACGATTTGGTTCAGGTGCAACAGCAGGACACCCACTTACAGCACCTGCTGTTTAAGAACAGTTAGCCGACTACATCAAAAATAAAGTATAGGACTGCTCAGCCTACCGCTTGTATCGGCATGACTCCAAAGCTGCCAACTACTGAATGGCTACATAACAGTACATCACAAAGGTTGTTCGTTACCAAACATTATTAATCGAACAGGATCAGAGATCAGCACACTGCTGACTACATTCTACCCAGATGCAAAACAACACACTATGGCCAATTTAGTGGCAGTTAACAAGTCCGTCATATGCACATATGGTCACCAAATATTTGAGGTTGACAATGGTCTCTTCAAGAACTCCAAGTGGACTTTTGCGTTAATCAACATTGCTCAACCTATTTTGGGTGCCGATTTCATCACACAGCCTGCACTGACCACCAATTTACTAAATGAATGACTGATACACTCTGTCAACAGACTTACTATTCTTGCAGGAAAGGGTCATTCATCAAAGTACACAATGCCCAGAGTGTATAATTTAAGTGCTAATACCTCAAATGACCATCGTCATTACTGGGAGTCCTACTGCCACAACTTGAAATCACACCTCCAGACCATGAGAAAAGATTACATAACAATGAGGTGTGAAATAATCAAGTCACATGGGGATAATGTGATGTTGAAGAATATCCTATTGGAAACAGAAGACAAACTCCAAGTGGCCCGTAAAACATTAGAACAACATAGGACACCGCATTGCATCCGTGCTCTGCACATGACTGTGTCCATGGATTAACAGTGGCCCGTAAAACTACAGGGCAGGGGCACACATACTACGGTGCACCATATCTGTACCAAACCTGGTCTGCAACTTCATCATGAGCCCATTGGAATGCATGGAAATGACTACCACCGATTTTCAGTGGCTACGCAATGGCACCAGGGGAACCATCACCTCACACCCCTCCCCATCTGTCTGCTACCAATGGCACTCCTCCCAACCATCATTCTACGGTACTGGCTGTGTCACTGACTGCAGTTACATGTCCATCATGCACAGCCACCCACACACAAGCTGGCTTTGAGGTCAAATTCGAAATCCATCTCATCTATTAGGTGAGTGGATTGTGGGGAGGGGGGGGGGGGGGGGGGAGTGATATAATCAACTAATAGATGTGTGAAAAGTGCAGTGTGCTTTAATTTCTCATATTCTTTGTTACTTCCTGTTCTGGTTTGTTCACTAATAGACTGTTATTCCCTCTATGTATTTTATATGTAGTAGATGGTCTCCCTACATGGTCCCACATTGTACAGCAATTCATACTATAAGCCTATACTGAAATGTACACAATAAAATTAAAAAAATGTGTATATTGGTTAAACTTTGCAACTGAACATCTTTTAGAAGCCTCTTTATGGACCTAGGGATTGTTACATGTATATACTCCCTTGTGGTGTTCCTGGTTCTCAGCAATTCACAATCACATAACTAGATGAAGTAATAATTCCTATATCAGCTATGTATTCCTTTCTAGGGTTCAGAATGGTGTTTTATTTTCAGGTACAAAAGTCTATAAAAGGTAACCAGTGGGCTGCACACCGAAAACTGAACATCTGCAAATATTTAAAAACAAAATAAAATAATACTTCATTAGCCACTCTTTCAACAATTTATCAGAATATTTGAAGTGACGAATGTAAATTCTGTTAAAAAGCAGAGTTTTGAGTTGATAAGAACAGTATAATAGTATCACCAGAAGACATTACCACCAGACCTTTCTGAATGTTTAGGGACAGATCATTGCAAAATATAATTAACAGAATTGCTCAAAGTGTGACAATTGAGGCACCCCTTGTGTTACTACTTGCTCTTTTAACCAATGCTTTCACCATTTTTGATGGTTACAACATTTGGACCACTGTTCCAAAGATTTGATCTGAACCTATAACTACAATTTCCCCCAGTTACATACTACCATAGTTTCTCAAACATGATGTATGGTTGCCAAATTTTGTGAGCTAAAGGAATAACCTGTTGTGTATTTTCTTTCATAAAGTTCACTATAGAATTAATTAAAGTGAATATAAAGCTCCATTTATCAATATCCTTTCTCAAAAGATTAACTTTCGGAGACTCAATAAGCAATAAGTTCCGAGGAAGCTCTTAGGCCAGTAGTTGTTGCACTCGTAGCTAACCAACCCACACTAGTTTATATGACCAGCTGGTACAGAAAAGTGGAATTTCATGGAATTTCTTTTAAATTACTCTAGCACAGGTATGATTTGTTAATAATTAATGAAAATTTTGAGAATTGTTAGCAAGAGTTCTTTATTATGCACAAAACACTGAAGATAACTTAAAATGAACTTCCAGTGTGCTATATTTTAAAGTGACCATTGAAACAAAACACATACACCACAGTCTCTCACTGTGAGTTTCCAACAGTTCTGTTACAAAAGTCAGTGTGAAGTTTGTGTGTGCATCTTCCTTTGCCTTTTAAGTGTCTTAATATACAATAAATGCATTGTTCACTGAAATATTTAGTAGTTTTCTAAGACAGTTAAGTCATTTTGAAGAATGTAACTTCTTTTGTGATGCACAATATGGCCTTTAGAAGGGCAGGTCAATGACAGTAGCAGTACTTGAGTTAGTTACAAATATAAGTCAGGGTTTTGAAGAGAAAAGAGTGTACAGCACTGATACTTTTTGATCATAGTAAGGTATTCAGTTGTACCTCTTGTAAGGCCCTCCTCAGCAATATAAAATCATATGGTGATGGGGGAGCTGTTGAGCAAATTCTTGAATCCTACCTCAATAATAAACAGAAAATTGTATTAGGACAAGGAGCAGACTCAACTGAAAAGAAGTTGAAACAGAGTGCACCATAGCAAACTGTAATGGTGCCTTTGTTGTTACTGATTTTTGTTAATGACGTAAGTACCAATGGGCACACCTTGCAGTTTGCAGATAACCACATTTGTTCTCAAAAAGCAAGTGTGTTGCTCAGGCTTTTCAACAAGCAGAAGCCCTATTAAGCTTGGCAAGGGTCTGGCTTCCTATGAACAAGATCAAAATTAATGAATACAAAACACAGAGAATGACATGCAGCCACAGTGATACTGGATCACTGGGTGCCACAGCAGCCACTAAACTCATGGGCTTTTTCATTCATACTATGTTAACATGGCAACAGCACACAAAAATTGTATATTCCAAACTTTCCTGGGTCCTTTATCTCCTGAGGAAATTAAAAGGTGTAATATCAGACCAGTGCCGGTAGCTACTAACAGTGTACCCTGTAATGAGACATGAGCTGCTGCTGTGGAGTCTTTCTGCAGTCTGTAAAAGAAATGCAAAAGAATGATAATTGTAAACCAATTGTTTCTAGATTAGGATTTATGGCTGTTCTTAGCCAATATTTATTCAACTGCCTTGCTCATACAAAGATAAATCATGAACACTACAGAAAGAGAGATAAATTTCATCAACACAGCACTGGCAATAGAGACAGAATAGAAAGCCCTGGCTGTTAACAAAGACAAAAAGAGCTTCCACGTGGTGGCTCTCGAACTGTTAACTGAGCGAGGTGGTGCAGTGGTTAGCACACTGGACTCGCATTCAGGAGGACGACGGTTCAATCCCGTCTCCAGCCATCCTGATTTAGGTTTTCCGTGATTTCCCTAAATCGTTTCAGGCAAATGCCGGGATGGTTCCTTTGAAAGGGCACGGCTGATTTCCTTCCCCATCCTTCCCTAACCCGAGCTTGCGCTCCGTCTCTAATGACCTCGATGTCGACGGGACGTTAAACGACACTAACCTAACCTTTCGAACTGTTGAGTGCACTACCTAAGGCTATCCTTTCATTACCAATGGAGCAATATAGTACTAAAATTTTGTGTACATTTAAAGGGCAACCTTTGTACAGTACTGAATAATTCTTCTCTGGTGATATGACGGTGTCTACCTGGGCCGGAACTCAGTGCTACGGCAAGAACAGCAGCTCTGATGTTTAACTACACTATGTTCTAGTACTGATTTCATAGTTCTATTATCATTGTACAGTATATCATAATCTAGTTGTTCTCTTTAGTATATTGTATAGCATCAATTGTAGTATCATAGTTTAAATTGAAGTGTTGCATTCATTTTATTGTGGTAATACTATTGTAATCTTGATGCAGTCTGCCCAGCTATGGCTGGTTAACAACACAGAGCTGGTAATAAACCGACATGATGTCAGACTGCTTTTTGATGATAATAAGCAATATTATCTAAACCACAGGATTATTTGTTTGGCTCTGTGTTATAATACTGCAAATTTCAGTAGATGTGAGTGGGCAAAGAAAAAAGTTACCTTGGGAACAGCACAAAGTTTTTACAATGACTGGGTTCAGAAGGATTGATAAAAGAAGAAAGTTTATCATGAATGTTCATGAAGTGATTGTTGAATATTTCACATAAATTTTTTGCTCAGAGGAAACACCATCTTCATTCTCAATGCATGTTATTGATTGAGTTTTTTTCATTTTTACCAACAGTCTCACTGATGGCTTTTAATGTGGCTTTTGCTTTGCTACTTGAATTGAGTATAAACTGCCAGTTGCACATTTTCTTGGCTTCACAGCAGATGTGTTCAGTTTGAAATAGTTATTGAATAGCTTGCTGTCTGTAGTTTTACTGTAAGCATATTGCAGTCTCTTATTTCTACAAAAGGTTTGTATTCTGATGTCAGCAATTTATTACTAGGCATTTTGCATATATTTGGCTTAGATCTAAGTTTGATTGGAAATGCTACATCTTCATGTTTCTACAGAATACTCAAATTCTTGTACCTTACAGTCAACATCACAATCACAATGTACACCCTTCCATCCAGCTTCATGGAGCACATGTGTGAAAGTGAATACTCTATATTATTTTTGATGTAATGCTTCATACTTTCCTGGCAATCTGTCGACACCTTGAGGGGGTCAGTTAAACTGCCAAATATTAGCATTGTTCTAGCATGATATTTCAACAGTGTGACTTGGTGAAGATGAAGACAGTGACACACTTTTGCAGCAACTTCTCCCTTTCTGTGCTGCATTCCTGTCCTCCTGCTGTTCTTTTGGCACTTCCTTGAAGAATATGTCTGTGATAGTTTTGGGAATGTGTTCTGAAGTTTTAGTATCTTGACATCAGAACAGTCCCTCAACTGTTTTTCTTTCTTTCTTCATTCGCCATGCCCTACCCTTCTTCTGCTTCAACATTTGAGATTCCTCTTTGTTTCTTCTTCCTCCCTGTGTGCTCCTGAAGGCTGACCTACATGTCTGAAATGTAACAGGTGACTGGGTAGTGCATAATTCCCAGCCCCATGTTGACAGGTGGGGTTTGCACATACTTCCTCGTACAGGCCAGGCCCAGGGAGGAGTGCCTGCCCGAGCTGTTACCTTCCCAAATTGCCAATTCATCACTCTATCAGGAGTTTGGCAGGTGTGACCTGGGGTTTGAACAATCACCTAAGGAAGGTGATCCCCCTCGGAGGGACCCCAGTTGGAAGGAGCACGCCATTGCAGATGCTGGCAATCATTGGAGATTTCCTCAAAATGAGCCAATCATCATTTCAGTCTATGTCTACTACACACAAATGGAATGAGCCTAAAGATTCAATGACTTTCTAGCTGCACCTTGATCCCTCATGGTATCACATACTGAAGAAGATCAGTCCTTTGCTACTGTTAATGTGTTTATTTTTTTTTTATTCCGATTTTGTCCGTCTAGGGACCGCGTTAAACAACTATTTTTCAATGTACATTTCTGCTATTGCACTCCTCCTCTTTTCTCTTCTGCCAATATGTCTTCATCCTCTCTCTGTGCTGCTCCCTTCGGTCTTCTGTCCACACTGTTCCTCCAGTTCTTCTCTTCTTCACTTCAAATCCTTCAAAATGTTGAATTTCATCTCTCATTAAGTCTCTGTTGGTTATATCATCTTCTCCTGTACCCATCTCCTCTAAGTCTGCTTTGACTTCTTTGAACCAGGTAATTTGGGTTCTGGGGTTCTTGTCAAAAAACATGAATATTTTCTTTATCAGCCTTTCATCATTCATTCTTTTCAAATGGGCGTAAAAGCTTACTCTTCTCTTCCTCATAGTATCTCCCACTTTCTCAATTTTGTCATACACTTCTCTATTACTTCTAAGCTTCCAAGTCCCATTCTCAAACCTCGGCCCAAGTTCTCTTCTAATGATTTTTCGCTCCTTTTTTGCTATAGCTTCCATTTCCTTGTTAGTGTTCATTGCTAAACATTCAGATGCATACAGACACTCTGGCTTAATCACAGTGTTGTAGTGCCTTATTTTTGCGTTAATTGACACTGACTTCTTGTACACATTCTTTGTTAGCTGGGATGCCATTCCCATTTTTCTTGTTCTTGTTTTATTTCCTTCTTTATCTGAAGCATTGGGCTGAATGATTTCCCCTAAATATTTGAAATCAGAAACCTTCTTTATCTGGCCATACTTTGTAATCATATTGTTCGGTGCCTCTTTTACATTGGTTAGGTACTCTGTCTTTTCAAAGGAGATTTTCAGTCCTGCTTTTTCTGCTGTTTCATTCAGAAAATTGATCTGTTTGACTGCTTCTTCCAAACTTCCTGCCAGAATCGCTAAGTCATCAGCAAAAGCGAGGCAATCTACTTCTAATCCATCCTTTATTCTTCCTAATCTGATTTTTTGTATTCCTTCTTCAGTCGTTTTCTTCCTCCACTCTCTAATAACTTTTTCTAACACACAGTTGAATAGGGTAGGTGACAACCCATCTCCTTGTCTTAATCCTGTTCTGATTTTGAATGGTCTGGATACCTCACCACGGAACTTTACTTTTGCATAGGTATCCGTAAGTGTTTCTTTGACGATTGCGACTGTTTTCTTGTCTGCTCCAAACTCACTAAGGATGTTAACCAAGGTTGTTCTGTCAACGGAGTCGTACACCTTCTTGAAGTCAACAAACGTGATAAAGATGTCTTTTCCTCTTAATCGTCTATATTTAATAATTAACTTCAAGTTTAAATTTTGTGTTTATTATTCAAAAAAGTGTCAATGCAATTGCAGGCCCTGTGAAATCTTGCTCCGATTTATGTAATGGGACTTTGCTTTTGGAGTCCAATTGTG
The DNA here is from genome assembly GCF_021461385.2 of Schistocerca piceifrons. Classification (NCBI taxonomy): domain Eukaryota; kingdom Metazoa; phylum Arthropoda; class Insecta; order Orthoptera; family Acrididae; genus Schistocerca; species Schistocerca piceifrons. Next base: position 828,713,836 of record NC_060149.1, on the reverse strand, counting down.
TTTTTCAGGCACAACAACTGCTTGCTGCTTCACTCCTCCACAGCTATCCTGTTCATGTTGAGGCTCATTGAATGCTGAATTCTTTGCATGGTGTTATTTACACTAGGCTGCTTGGATGTCTGATGGAGGGAGAAATCCAAACTTATCTTTCTGTGCAGGGCATCACTGCAGTCCATCAGGTAATGAAAAAGGTTGATGCAACATTACTGTCTACACACACTCTTTTTCTCACATTTGATTGAGTAGTGCTTCCACCAAAAATCAAAGAAGATTATGAAGTGATCACAGTCTGACTGTACATTCCAAACCTGATGTGTTGTTACTAGTGTCAACATTACAACCAAACTCACATGTCCTGTTGAAACATGACCAAATGTGGTACCTGTGATAGTGATGCTCGCAAGGGCAATTGCCTGCCTCCTTCTCCCTGCTGTATCAATTGCAATGGCGACCAGGCATCTCATCCTGAGAATGTCCCATGTACCTTGATGAGCAGGCCATCCAGGAGATCTGGCCAAAGCAAAAAGTACCTTACCCTGTTGCTCACAAGTTGTTGGATAGACCATATACACTGGCAGTACCATTCTCGCTATGACTCACTCCATGGATGTCATGGCCGTGCAGTCTTGCAACTTCAAATTCAGCACTGCAGTTGTAAAATCACTGGGTATTGTGGTAGCATAACCATCTCCTTCTCCTCCAGCTGTGCAAAAAAACCGCCAAATCTTCACCTCCTGCAGTGAAACCACCTGCTACACAACTGACAGGCTGGAAAGGAATACTCTCCTGAAGGTTTTTTACGTCCCTGCAGGCAACAAACATCTGAATCTTCATCTGCCAACCGCAAAGGCTCTAAGAAATCAATCAACATGACCAGTCTTCTCATTCCTTGACTCAGAGGTCCTCTTCAATGGTGTGACTACATGATACTCTCACCTGGCTGACCTACATTTCGCCAGTGTGCACTGCCCACTGTTTTGCTTCTGTAGAATCTGCAGGCCAACCCAATGAGAATTCCAGTGCCTCTGTACATCTCATGGAACAGGCTCCTCCAGCCTGTGCACCCTGTAACAGTGAGTCTTTGAAGGCTGGCACTCAGCAGTCACAGAGGTGACAACATTTCTTTTCCTTTTTTTTTTTTTTCTCATCCCCTTTTGCTGTTATGATCCTCCCCCAATGGAATGTTCACGCCAGTGGATCCAAGAAGAAGAAATTATGGCTGCTCTTGAAATCATAGCATCCACTCTTTCTCTGCATGCAAGAAACAAAAGTCATCCTCGAAACCACTCTGACCTCTCATATTTCCTTCCAGTCTACTTTGACCTTCCCGCCGAGGATGGCATTCCATCTCATCGGGGAGTCATGCTGCTCATCAGGGATGACGTTCATAGCCAAACCATATTACTGAATACTTGGCTGCCAACTGTTGCAGTCCACATTATCCTTCCTCACTTCACATTTTCTCTTTGCAGCATATACATCCCTCCATCATTTGGTGTCACCAGGGCAAACTACCTCCATGTTACTGATCAACTCACTCACATCTGCTCAGTGTCTTTAATGCACACTGTCCCATTTGGGGCTCTTCCTGAATCTGTGAGAGAGTGCCCTTTTGGCTGACCTCAATCAACTCAACCTCTCTATCTTAATAACAGAACACCTGCATTCCTCTCAGACTCCACACACACCTATTCCCATTTGGACCTTTTGCTCTGCCGCATCCAGTTTGCCTGTCATCTCGAGTGGTCCATTCTCTCTAATGTGTACTCGAGCGTCCATCTGCCATGTGCTATCTGTTTGCTGACTCCTATCCCATCTACATGTAAACCCAACTGGCAGCTTTCTAAGGCCGACTGGAGGCTTCAGTCCTCCCTGGAGACCTTCAACAAAGATTTCCCCAGTTGTGATGACCATGCAGAGTATGTCATGAATGTTGTCCTTACCATAATAGATCATTCCATAACTCACACTTCATCTCTACTGTGCTGTGTACCAGACCCCAGGTGGACTAAGGCATGCTGCGACACCACTGTGAAGACTTGCTCTCTGCAATTTTAACCATCATGCTATGATGTTGAACTGTATTCATTCTAAACAGTTTCATGCACAGTGTCATTTCATTCTTTGCTATGGCAAAACAGCTATCTAGATTTCATTTACTAGTTCTTTTAACAGTTCCACTTCCTCTTCCATCGTGTGGGGGGCAATTCTCATCATCTGTGTGGGACTAAGATCCATTCCCTGATTTCCAGTATGACAGTAGCATGTGGTGTCATTGTGGACCCTATAGCTATATCCAACACCTTGGGTTGCTATTCTGTGAAGATTTTGAGCTCCACCCACTATCACCCAACCTTCCTCCCTTGGAAATGTGTTGGGGAGGCTCAGGTGATACGCTTCTCCTCTTGTGATTGCTACAATGCTGCCTCTACCAAGAGGGAACTAGATAACACTCTCACTTCATCCCAATCTTCCACCCCACGGCCAGATGATGTTCACATTCAGATGTTGCAGCACCTTTCTCTCATGGGCAAGCACTTTGTCCTTCATAAATACAGTCACATTTGGGCAGATGGCACCTTTCCCAGATGCTGATGTGAAGTCACTATCATACCCATATCTAAGCCCAGTAAGGTCAAACACCTTGCTTCTAGCTACTGCCCCATTTCTCTCATCAGCTATGTTTTCAAGGTGATCGAATGTATGATTTATGGCTGGTTGGTATAGTGCCTCAAACCTCACAATCTACTAACCACTGCACAATGTGGATTTCGAGCACACCATTCTGCTGTTGACCAGTTCATCACTGTGTCAACCCATGTCATTCCGTTTTCTGACAAGATACCCGATGGTGGCTGTGTTCTTTGATTGGGAGAAAGCCTATGACACTTGCTGGAGGACTGGTATCCTTCTGCACTCTATACATGTGGGGCTTTCAATGCTGCCTGCCCTGTTTCATTTGGAAATTTTTAAAAACCAAGTACTCAAGGTATGTGGGGGTTTGATCTTGTCAGACACCTTCATCCAGGAGAATGGCGTGCCTCAAGGTTCCATCCCGTGCATCGTACTCTTTGCTATAGCCATTAATCCTATAATGGTCTGTCTCCTGCCAGGCATCAAAAGCTCCTTTTTTTGTCGATGACTTTGCGATTTATTGCAGATCTCCACTGGCTTGTATTCTGGAACATCTACAGTGATGGCTTCATCGTCTTCACTCATGGGGTATCGACAATGGCTTTCGATTTTTCACTGGCAAGACAGTTTGTATGAATTTCTGGCTACGCAATTGGTTTCTTCCACTGTCTTTACATCTTGGGCTTGTTGCTTTTCCATTCACTGAAACTATGAAATTCCTGGAGCTCATGCTTCATAGAAAACGTTCTTGGTCCTCCCATATGTCTTACCTGGCTGCATGCTTTACCCAGTCTCCTAATGTCTTATATGCTCTAAGCACTACTTTCTGGGGAGCAGATCGGACCACCCTCCTCTGTTTGTACCAATCCCTTGTCCATTTGAAATTAGACTATGTGTGTTTCATTTATTCATGTGCATGTCCATCCATTTTACACCACCTTAATATAATCCACCATCATGGAATCCGTTTGGCCACTGGTGCCTGTTACACTAGCCGAGTTGAGAGTCCCTATGCAGAAGCTGCCAGACAACTACTGCTATATGGGTGTGATGTTCTCCTCAGTAGATACGCTTGACATTTGTCTGCCATGCCTAGCCACCCATCCTGCACCTCCTTTTTCGATGCTGCCTTGGCTGACAGTATGGGATGCATCCCTCTTCTCTGCTGTCTCCCAGGTTCGCTTTCCACTCCTATTCCAGCAGCTTAATTTCACATTCCCTGCCAATTTTCCAGTGGGTGTGAACCCTTCACCACCTTGGCATCACGCAGTGGCCTGTGTTCATCTTGGACTTCACACTCGACCTTCACACTCAATATAGTGACAGCACCTTTGTGTACAATAATGGTCCTAAGACTGACTGTGGTGTCCAGTGTGCCTTTGTCTTTGTCACTGACCATTTTTGGTATTAGCTTACACAACACCACCCAATATTTACAGCAGAGCTCTTTACCCTCTATCAGGCTACCTAATACATCCAGCGACACAGCCTTTTTTATTGTGTCATATGCTCTAATTCTCTTGGTGCCCTTCTGAACCTCTGTGTGCTGTACACAGTCCATCCTTTAGCGCAATGGGCCCAAGAAAGCTTCCATTTGCTCTGTGTTGAGGGAGACACTGTGATGTTTATTTAGAATGGTGGTCACGTCGGTCTGAAGGGAAATGAGGCTGCTGACGCTGCTCATGAGGCTGCAGTCTTCTTACCTCAGTCTGCTAGCTCTTCCATCCCTTTGGATGATCTCTAAGTTGCCATCTGTCGGCAGGTGGTGTCCCTTTGGCACCACGACTGGTGCACTCTTCATGGGAACAAGCTCCGGGGAATTAAACCCCTCCCAGTGGCTTAACCAATCTTATCTCAGCCCCCTTGCCATGAGGAAATCATTTTAGCTAGGTTGCATCTTCGGCAGTATCGTTTTAGTTATCACCATTTGTTAAGTGGTGATCCCCCACCATTTTGTGCTCATTGTCATCAATTTTTGCTGGTTCACCATTTCCTGACCGAATGTCCTTGTTTTAACAACTTAGCCAGCCATTGTGGCTAAGCGGTTACAGGTGCTTCAGTCCAGCACTGTGCGACTTCTACGGTCACAGCTTCGAATCCTACCTTGGGCATGGATGTGTGTGATGCCCTTAGATTAGTTAGGTTTAACTAGTTCTAAGTTCTAGGGGACTGGTGACCTCAGATGTTAAGTCCCATAGTGCTCAAATCCATTTGAACCATCACCACCCCGTACCCCCCAGGAAGGAATTAGTGTACCCCAACTGTCTGCGACTAGTATAATCCATGGAATAGTGCGAAAATGTTCAGATGTCTGCGAGCCATGTAAATGAGGCGGGATGTGGGGACCAGCCCAGTATTCACCTAGGGGGATGTGGAAAACTGCCTAAAAACCACATCCAGGCTGGCCGGCACACCAGCCCTCGTCGTTAATTCACCGGGTTCAATCTGGGGCCGGCGAGCCTACCCAAGTCCAGGAAGCAGCACATTGACATGCTCGGCTAACCTGGCAGGTATTTTTTTTTTAACCATTTATGTTCTCATATATTTTTGCTGTCTGATTTGTTGGCTGTTTTAGTGAAGGACACATGGATTTTTGACCATGTTTTACTTTTTATCATTCGTAGCAACATGGCAAAGGACATTTAATCTTTGGTTCAGGACCTCCACTGTCTCTACACCATAGTTTGAGGACCTTGTGTTTAGCTCACTTTCCATCAGTCATTTGGGCTTAATGTACAGGGTGTTACAAAAAGGTACAGCCAAACTTTCAGGAAACATTCCTCACACACAAATAAAGAAAAGATGTTATGTGGACATGTGTCCGGAAACGCTTAATTTCCATGTTAGAGCTCATTTTAGTTTCGTCAGTATGTACAGTACTTCCTCGATTCACCGCCATGATTTCATACGGGATACTCTACCTGTTCTGCTAGAACATGTGCCTTTACAAGTACGACACAACATATGGTTCATGCACGATGGAGCTCCTGCACATTTCAGTCAAAGTGTTCGTACGCTTCTCAACAACAGATTCGGTGACAGATGCATTGGTAGAGGCAGACCAATTCCATGGCCTCCAAGCTCTCCTGATCTCAACCATCTTGACTTTCATTTATGGGGACATTTGAAAGCTCTTGTCTATGCAACCCCGGTACCAAATGTAGAGACTCTTCGTGCTCGTATTGTGGACGGCTGTGATTCAATACGCCATTCTGCAGGGCTGCATCAGCACATCAGGGATTCCATGCGATGGAGGGTGGATGCATGTATCCTCGCTAACGGAGGACATTTTGAACATTTCCTGAAACAAAATATTTGAAGTCACGCTGGTACGTTCTGTTGCTGTGTGTTTTCATTCCATGATTAATGTGATTTGAAGAGAAGTAATAAAATGAGCTCTAACATGGAAAGTAAGCATTTCCGGACACATGTCCACATAACATATTTTCTTTCTTTGTGTTTGGGGAATGTTTCCTGAAAGTTTGGCCGTACCTTTTTGTAACACCCTGTATAGTCTCTTTATGTTCTTTTACTTCTTGATATTCTAAGGTTATGACATGGGAACTTATGACCTTACTTGTTTTTATGTCCTAAAACAAATAACACACACACAAAAAACACTTGACTGCCAGATGAAGGATTCCATCAATATTCTAACTCCTCCAGCCACAGGCTGTGCCATAGTGATCCCATCACACATATTTTATAAGCTTCCCAAAATCTATAAACCCCACAATTCTGGATGTCCCAGTGTAGACGGATACTATGCTCCCATTGGAAGATCTCTGCTCTTGTTGACCAGCACCTCCAACCAGTTGCCTGTAGCTTAGCTTCTCATATCAAACATACAACTCCACTTAGCAATTCTCAGCCATCCCTACCCCATTAACACCTGGATCCTTGTTTGTCACAGTTGATGACTCCTGCCTACACACCAACATTCCTCAGGCCAATGGCCATCATGCCATCCAACTCTACCATTCTCAACGTCCTTCTGACATCAACCCACTACTTCATTCCTTCTAAACCTTACCGATTACATCCTCACCCACAAATACTTCTCCTTTGAGAGGAAGATACACTGCCAGGAAAAATATCAAAACACCAAACAATAATTAATGTAGACTATTGAAATTTCAGTAATACATTTGTGTAGGTAACATATTTAAATGATTGACATTGCAAGATCACAGGTAAATGTAAGTGCGAGACAAGCCATTGCAAATATGAAACGCTGGTACATTGTTGTTGTTGTGGTCTTCAGTCCTGAGACTGGTTTGATGCAGCTCTCCATGCTACTCTATCCTGTGCAAGCTTTTTCATCTCCCAGTACCTACTGCAACCTACATCCTTCTGAATCTGCTTAGTGTATTCATCTCTTGGTCTCCCTCTACGATTTTTACCCTCCACGCTGCCCTCCAATACTAAATTGGTGATCCCTTGATGCCTCAGAACATGTCCTACCAACCAATCCCTTCTTCTGGTCAAGTTGTGCCACAAACTTCTCTTCTCCCCAACCCTGTTCAATACTTCCTCATTAGTTATGTGATCTACCCATGTAATCTTCTGCATTCTTCTGTAGCACCACATTTCAAAAGCTTCTATTCTCTTCTTATCCAAACTATTTATTGTCCATGTTTCACTTCCATACATGGCTACACTCCATACGAATACTTTCAGAAATGACTTCCTGACACTTAAATCAATACTGGATGTTAACAAATTCCTCTTCTTCAGAAACGCTTTCCTTGCCATTGCCAGCCTACATTTTATATCCTCTCTACTTCGACCATCATCAGTTATTTTGCTCCCCAAATAGCAAAACTCCTTTACTACTTTAAGTGCCTCATTTCCTAATCTAATTCCCTCAGCATCACCCGACTTAATTAGACTACATTCCATTATCCTTGTTTTGCTTTTGTTGATGTTCATCTTATATCCTCCTTTCAAGACACTGTCCATTCCATTCAACTGCTCTTCCAAGTCTTTTGCTGTCTCTGACAAAATTACAATGTCATCGGCGAACCTCAAAGTTTTTATTTCTTCTCCATGAATTTTAATACCTACTCCGAATTTTTCTTTTGTTTCCTTTACTGCTTGCTCAATATACAGATTGAACAACATCGGGGAGAGGCTACAACCCTGTCTTACTCCCTTCCCAACCATTGCTTCCCTTTCATGTCCCTCGACTCTTATAACTGCTATCTGGTTTCTGCACAAATTGTAAATAGCCTTTCGCTCCCTGTATTTTACCCCTGCCACCTTTAGAATTTGAAAGAGAGTATTCCAGTCAACATTGTCAAAAGCTTTCTCTAAGTCTACAAATGCTAGAAACGTAGGTTTGCCTTTCCTTAATCTTTCTTCTAAGATAAGTTGTAAGGTCAGTATTGCCTCACGTGTTCCAGTGTTTCTACGGAATCCAAACTGATCTTCCCCGAGGTTGGCTTCTACTAGTTTTTCCATTCGTCTGTAAAGAATTCGTGTTAGTATTTTGCAGCTGTGACTTATTAAGCTGATAGTTCGGTAATTTTCACATCTGTCAACACCTGCTTTCTTTGGGATTGGAATTATTATATTCTTCTTGAAGTCTGAGGGTATTTCGCCTGTTTCATACATCTTGCACACCAGATGGTAGAGTTTTGTCAGGACTGGCTCTCCCACGGCCGTCAGTAGTTCCAATGGAATATTGTCTACTCCGGGAGCCTTGTTTCGACTCAGGTCTTTCAGTGCTCTGTCAAACTCTTCACGCAGTATCGTATCTCCCATTTCATCTTCATCTACATCCTCTTCCATTTCCATAATATTGTCCTCAAGTACATCGCCCTTGTATAGACCCTCTATATACTCCTTCCACCTTTCTGCTTTCCCTTCTTTGCTTAGAACTGGGTTTCCATCTGAGCTCTTGATATTCATACAAGTCGTTCTCTTATCTCCAAAGGTCTCTTTAATTTTCCTGTAGGCGGTATCTATCTTACCCCTAGTGAGATAGGCCTCTACATCCTTACATTTGTCCTCTAGCCATCCCTGCTTCGCCATTTTGCATTTCCTGTCGATCTCATTTTTGAGATGTTTGTATTCCTTTTTGCCTGTTTCACTTACTGCATTTTTATATTTTCTCCTTTCATCAATTAAATTCAATATTTCTTCTGTTACCCAAGGATTTCTACTAGCCCTTGTCTTTTTACCTACTTGATCCTCTGCTGCCTTCACTACTTCATCCCTCAAAGCTACCCATTCTTCTTCTACTGTATTTATTTCCCCCATTCCTGTCAATTGCTCCCTTATGCTCTCCCTGAATCTCTGTACAACCTCTGGTTCTTTTAGTTTATCCAGGTCCCATCTCCTTAAACTCCCACCTTTTTGCAGTTTCTTCAGTTTTAATCTACAGGTCATAACCAATAGATTGTGGTCAGAGTCCACATCTGCCCCTGGAAATGTCTTACAATTTAAAACCTGGTTCCTAAATCTCTGTCTTACCATTATATAATCTATCTGATACCTTTTAGTATCTCCAGGGTTCTTCCATGTATACAACCTTCTTTCATGATTCTTAAACCAAGTGTTAGTTATGATTATGTTGTGCTCTGTGCAAAATTCGACCAGGCGGCTTCCTCTTTCATTTCTGTCCCCCAATCCATATTCACCTACTATGTTTCCTTCTCTCCCTTTTCCTACACTCGAATTCCAGTCACCCATGACTATTAAATTTTCGTCTCCCTTCACAATCTGAATAATTTCTTTTATTTCATCATACATTTCTTCAATTTCTTCGTCATCTGCAGAGCTAGTTGGCAAATAAACTTGTACTACTGTAGTAGGCATGGGCTTCGTATCTATCTTGGCCACAATTATGCGTTCACTATGCTGTTTGTAGTAGCTTACCCGCATTCCTATTTTCCTATTCATTATTAAACCTACTCCTGCATTACCCCTATTTGATTTTGTGTTTATAACCCTGTAGTCACCTGACCAGAAGTCTTGTTCCTCCTGCCACCAAACTTCACTAATTCCCACTATATCTAACTTCAACCTATCCATTTCCCTTTTTAAATTTTCTAACCTACCTGCCCGATTAAGGGATCTGACATTCCACGCTCCGATCCGTAGAACGCCAGTTATCTTTCTCCTGATAACGACATCCTCTTGAGTAGTCCCCGCCCGGAGATCCGAATGGGGGACTATTTTACCTCCGGAATATTTTACCCAAGAGGACGCCATCATCATGTAATCATACAGTAAAGCTGCATGCCCTCGGGAAAAATTACGGCTGTAGTTTCCCCTTGCTTTCAGCCGTTCGCAGTACCAGCACAGCAAGGCCGTTTTGGTTATTGTTACAAGGCCAGATCAGTCAATCATCCACACTGTTGCCCTTGCAACTACTGAAAAGGCTGCTGCCCCTCTTCAGGAACCACACGTTTGTCTGGCCTCTCAACAGATACCCCTCCGTTGTGGTTGCACCTACGGTACGGCTATCTGTATCGCTGAGGCACGCAAGCCTCCCCACCAACGGCAAGGTCCATGGTTCATGGGGGGGCTGGTACATTAATAGCCAGTTTAACTGACACAATTCTGAATGCATCCATTCAGACATGATGCACTGTGTTGTACAGCTTCTTGATGTCAGTTTGTGGGATGGAGCTTCATGGTCTTGCCCTTGACCAATCAACACAGGGATGTTTAGTGCTCCTTGTGGATGACACTGGAGATGTCGTCCAATGATGTCCCATATGTGCTTGATTGAATGCTGATCTCATGATTGGGTAGGCCAATGTAACATTTCATCACTCTGTAGAGCATGTGGGGTTACAACAGTAGTACATAGGTGAACTTTATCCTGTTCAAAAATACTCCCTGTAATGCTTTTCAAGAATGGAAGCACAACAGGTTGAATCACCAGATTGACATACAAATTTACAGTCAGGATGCGTGGACTAATCATGTGATTGCTTCTGGTGTCATACAGAACCATACCCCAGACCATAACTCCAGATGTAGGTCCTGTGTGTCTAGCTCAGGCTCGTCCAAACTGTGCCCCTGGGGCGCTAGCACCCGCGATCGCCCGCGGCCAGCGCCCCGGGCGAATTCGTGTGTTGTCGTAGTGGCCGAGCCGTGTTGCCTAGCTGGCCGTGCGGACCGCCCGCCGAGCCTCGGCATGCCGGTATGCAAATATTGCAATAGATAAAAATTTATTTTGTGACCACACATCGCTGTCCTTTTCAGCAGACCTGGGGGAAAACGTATGTAAAACCAATCTTTTTTGTTAGTTTTTTATTTGAGTTTCAATGAACGAAACAATTAAATGTTAAAGTGTTTTAAAAACAGGATTGTACAAAATTAATTGTATGTTCTTTTTTGGCATGGTACGAGCAGGAAACAGGTGGGCAAAGTTTGTGCGCAAATTACAAATGATCGCTGAGAATTGGGAAAGCAGGGAAACCCTTTGCTGCTGGGAATCTCATCAAGGGTTGCCTGGTCGACTCGGCGGCTTGGATTTGTCCACCAGACCTCACGGAAAAAATTGAAAAAATAGCTCTTTCTCCTCAAACTGTTGCTCACAGAGTTGAAGATATGGTCTCAGATATGGAGCAGCAATTAATGGAGAGAGCGGCAAACTTCATTTCACTTTCTGTCGCTCTTGAAGAGTCCGCAGACGTTGCGGACATATCTCAGCTCGTCATATTCATTCGAGGTGTTGACGGCACTCTGCGTGTCACCGAAGAATTTCTCGATCTTATACCATTAAGAGACACAACCATGGGTTTGAATATTTTTCTAGCCGTGGAAAACGTGATGCAGCCCCTGTGCTACGAGGGATATGCACTGGATTTCTGAGTTACGTGAGGTCAAAAATGGCTGAAGTTGGCTGTTCCTTATTTGCGACAGTCCATTGTCTGATTCACCAGGACACACTTTGTGGAAAGATTGTCAACATTAAAAATGTTATGGACGCAGTTCTTCGAACGGTTAATTACACTCCTGGAAATGGAAAAAAGAACACATTGACACCGGTGTGTCAGACTCACCATACTTGCTCCGGACACTGCTAGAGGGCTGTACAAGCAATGATCACACGCACGGCACAGCGGACACACCAGGAACCGCGGTGTTGGCCGTCGAATGGCGCTAGCTGCGCAGCATTTGTGCACCGCCGCCGTCAGTGTCAGCCAGTTTGCCGTGGCATACGGAGCTCCATCGCAGTCTTTAACACTGGTAGCATGCCGCGACAGCGTGGACGTGAACCGTATGTGCAGTTGACGGATTTTGAGCGAGGGCGTATAGTGGGCATGCGGGAGGCCGGGTGGACGTACCGCCGAATTGCTCAACACGTGGGGCGAGAGGTCTCCACAGTACATCGATGTTGTCGCCAGTGGTCAGCGGAAGGTGCACGTGCCCGTCGACGTGGGACCGGACCGCAGCGACGCACGGATGCACGCCAAGACCTTAGGATCCTACGCAGTGCCGTAGGGGTTCGCACCGCCACTTCCCAGCAAATTAGGGACACTGTTGCTCCTGGGGTATCGGCGAGGACCATTCGCAACCGTCTCCATGAAGCTGGGCTATGGTCCCGCACTCCGTTAGGCCGTCTTCTGCTCACGCCCCAACATTGTGCAGCCCGCCTCCAGTGGTGTCGCGACAGGCGTGAATGGAGGGACGAATGGAGACGTGTCGTCTTCACCGATGAGAGTCGCTTCTGCCTTGGTGCCAATAATGGTCGTATGCGTGTTTGGCGCCGTGCAGGTGAGCGCCACAATCAGGACTGCATACGACCGAGGCACACAGGGCCAACACCCGGCATCATGGTGTGGGGAGCGATCTCCTACACTGGCCGTACACCACTGGTGATCGTCAAGGGGACACTGAATAGTGCACGGTACATCCAAACCGTCATCGAACCCATCGTTCTACCATTCCTAGACCGGCAAGGGAACTTGCTGTTCCAACAGGACAATGCACGTCCACATGTATCCCGTGCCACCCAACGTGCTCTAGAAGGTGTAAGTCAACTACCCTGGCCAGCAAGATCTCCGGATCTGTCCCCCATTGAGCATGTTTGGGACTGGATGAAGCGTCGTCTCACGCGGTCTGCACATCCAGCACGAACGCTGGTCCAACTGAGGCGCCAGGTGGAAATGGCATGGCAAGCCGTTCCACAGGACTACATCCAGCATCTCTACGATCGTCTCCATGGGAGAATAGCAGCCTGCATTGCTGCGAAAGGTGGATATACACTGTACTAGTTCCGACATTGTGCATGCTCTGTTGCCTGTGTCTATGTGCCTGTGGTTCTGTCAGTGTGATCATGTGATGTATCTGACCCCAGGAATGTGTCAATAACGTTTCCCCTTCCTGGGACAATGAATTCACGGTGTTCTTATTTCAATTTCCAGGAGTGTATCTTCACTCGCATGGACTCACGCATCGCCAATATAACAAATTTCTGGCTGATATCGAAGCGGAATACCCAGACATCCCCTACCACACCGAAGTAAAATGGCTAAGCAGAGGAGAGGTGCTTCATCAGTTTTTCTCCTTGAGGGGCGAAATAAATACCTTTTTGGAAATGAAAGGACATCCAGAAGAATTACTTTCTGATCCTAAGTGGGTGGTGAATTTGGCTTTTTTTGAGTGACCTTACCGGTCATTTAAATACTTTGAACTCGAAAATCACTATGTCGTTGATTTAGTGCAGACGATTCAAGCATTTAAAGAAAAACTTATTTTGTGGGAAAAACAATTGTGCGAGAAGAATTGTGGACACTTTTCTGCATTAGACAGCATTAAAGAAGATGTGGATTTTTCAGATTATGTTGCAATCATTTGCGAATTACAAAAACGGTTTGAAAACAGATGTTTGGAGACAAATGAGCTTCAATCGGCCTTAGGTATATTTGTTCGCCCATTTTCCCTTCGGCATAGGACGTCTCACAAGTGCTTCAACTAGAACTGAATGACCTGCAGTGCGATATCCGCCTGAAGGACCGCTTTCTCATGTGTAAAACTTTGAATGACTTTTACAGCTGTCTTCCACGAGAGAAATATCCTCTTTTGCACAAGCACGCGGCCTAAGTTCTCTCAATGTTGAGTGCTTTTTCTCTCTTTTAAAGCTTGCTAAAACTAAGAACCGTTCATTACTTGGCAATGAAAATTTGACTAATTCTTTGAAGTTATCAGTCTCAGGGAATATTGTACCAAACATTGACAAAACCGTTTCCTCGGAAAAGGAAAAAGTGTAAAATGTTGTCTTCTTTAAAAATGTTGACTGTAAGAATTAAAGAGCTTCATAACCTTAATTTTATTTTTTAATAAGTTTTCAAACTTGGTCAGTTAAAATTATTATGTACAAAACAGCAAACTAAGCACCCGATTTCTAAACTCTGAGAAGGAATACAAAAAGCTGTAGCATGAAGTACAACAGAAAATATTTACTTGTAACTATTAACAGCAAGAATGAGACTCTATATCCCTTACATAAAATTATTTCAAAAATAGAATATTTATGACTAGTTCATTTAAGAAACTGATATATTTTTCAGAAGACACCTATGGTACATATGACGAGTGTGCATGTGCAGTACTAATAGAATCAACCTGTGTGTCAGAAAACTACTAAGTTATTCTTCGATTCTTGTTTTGGATATTCTTTTCTCTAGCTTTGCGTAGTAATTCTGCCACACGTACACTAGTTGTTACCTAAACAGCAAATGGTTTGCTTGTTTTACCGCTCATGGACCTCTTTTACAGAGGTGCGCTTCCTCTGTCCTTTTGTTTGCGTTGGATCTGACTGTGGAACAGTCCAGCACAGAGCAGTGCTGTGCGGTCTCACTCGCTCCGCAGCTCTCTCTCTCGCCCCTATGCTGCCGGGTGCAATTCTTGGATGAGCCTGGTCTAGCACATGAACAGGTTGACTGCAGGCCCTCAACAGGCTTCCTTATAACAACACACAGCCATCACTGGCACTCAGGTAGACCCAGCTTTGATCTCAAAACACAACAGATTCCAATGAGCCACTTGACACCACTGAAGCTACAAATGACAGACGTTTTGGGGTCAGTGGAAGGCACACTACAGGGCATCTGGTTCAGAGCTGTCCTTGAAGAAACCAATTTGCAACAATTCGTTGTGTCACTGTGGTGCTAACTGCTGCTCAAATTGCTGCTGCAGATGCAGCACAATTCACCAGAGCCACACACCGAATATGATGGTCTTCCCTCTCAGTAGAGACATGTGACCATCCAGAACCCTCATCTTCTTGTGACTGTACTTTCTTGTGACCACTGCTGCCAGTGATCATGTACAGTGGTTACATCTCTGCCAAGTCTTACGGCAATATCACAGGAGGAACATCCAGTTTCTCATAGCTCTATTACATGAACTCGCTCAAACTCAGTGAGGTGCTGATAATGGCACTTTGTTGCCTTAAAGGTGTACTTGACTAACATCAACTCATTATGTTTAGTCCTAAAGGTCACCAATGCTATGGTCATTACAGCGTGTGTTTAATGAAACCTGATTTGAATCCTCATAGTGGCACTACTAGCGGCCCTCTTATGCGACAGTGACAGCAATATGCAGTTAACAGTGTGCATTATATAACTTGCTATACAATCACCAAAATGAATTATACTGTCCAGTAAGATAACACTTTGAGTTCACATATGTGATACATAGGTGTCATGCAGATGATGTCAAAGCACAGATTTTCACATGAGGTATTAGGTCTTTGATATTTAGCCTGGGACTTTCACTCTCAATGATATAGTATGTTTCTGAGTGCTAGCGTGTCACAGAACTTTCTGATACATTGATGTTGTTCATTCGGTAGTGCACCCATGAGTCTAACACAACTTAACATAGAGATGTTACCTGGTTGCTCACCATTCACAGACTTTCCCTTTAATTGACACAGAGATGTGAGTAACATACTAGTTGGACACAGACCGTAGATTTTGGGGGAGGGGTGGCTTTTTAAAGACAGCACAAGAACATTATGTGATTTATGAAATTACTTAATGTTTTTAAATTTTGCTAGGTTAGATTTCATTATTTTGCATGGACTCAAGGACTTTACCATTATCCGGTTTATGAAAAACGTTTCAGGTTAATAAATGATAAAAGCATGTGGAACATCATTATGTTTTCGTAGTCTGAAATTCCCTATCTACAAGTAGGGCATCTATCATGAAATCCATATTTTATGAACCTCTGTTATCCAAAATCTTAATTAGTGACTGAATTAATTAGTGACAGCTGTTGTCTGATTCAGAAAAAAAAGCAAAAAAAATTATATCATCAAAGTTCAAAATCTCACCAATATTAAAGCAAAACAGACACTGAAATTATGAGTGTCCAAACTTCTAATGTCAATTATTCTGTACGTTAATTAATGTCAGATAATTCAAAATATGGTCTTGAAAAATTGGGAATGTATGTTTTTGAATGACTAGTAATAATACTTCCTATCCTGTCCATTAGCTCAAAATCCCTTAAGTGATGTCGTAGGAACATTAATTAGCTATAACTTTTAATTTCTGAGCCATCTAGTGATACTATATAATTTTAATCAGGGAGATAAATACAAACAACGAACAATTACGTTTGTGACAGCATTAGAAACAGAATGAAAAAGTGAAAGAATTTTAGTTATTCATGTGAGCAGAAAACACAACTGTTGGAATATTTTACAGCTTGGTACATCTCTTCACCCACCAACTGAATTAAACAGACAGTTATTGACAATTAGCTTACTGGATAATTCAGTGGCCTGTAAGAGTCTATTACATGTATCAATATACATAAAAAAGAAACACTGTTATCATAATGCTTTAAACTGATCTTCAAATCAGGTACCCTAAATAGATGTTACCTAACAGCCATCCGTGGCCGTCTTATGACATAAAATTTCATAAAATTTCTAAACATACAAGTGCATAGCATTATATGTACATAACTATAATATTTCAAAACACATTTATATCAGAGAACGTCATGGGCCACAACTTAGTCTTCATATTTCACAA
Organism: Schistocerca piceifrons; assembly: GCF_021461385.2. NCBI lineage: Eukaryota > Metazoa > Arthropoda > Insecta > Orthoptera > Acrididae > Schistocerca > Schistocerca piceifrons. The sequence goes on along the minus strand of NC_060149.1, from coordinate 828,697,184 downwards.
ATTTTTCACTCTGTTGACACAGTTCATTACTCATTATTGGCACCATCTTCACAAAAACCACTGTCATAGTCTGCTGTAGGCTCTTTCTGTGATTTCTGCTTCAAATTTTCACTCATGTCCATTGTATTGTTTTGTATTGTATTGATCCAAAGTGGTTTCAGCATTTACAAACAAAAAGGCAACAAATTTTCTAAATTAGTGCACTAGTAATTCCTGTCTCTAAATTTCTAGTACAAATGATTACTCATAAAGTGGAAATTTACTCATTATAAATGTCCATGACTATCAGTATAATGTCACACAGAAAATTTACAACAAAGCATGTCTATAAATCAAATGAGAATGGAAGCTGCTTTATTTACTCAATTGGTCTCCTCTGACTATGGCCAATTAACCCTCTTGAAACGAAGTTCTCTGCATGTTTAATTCCTGTTAGAAAATAATAACATCAAGTAGGAGGTAAACAGTACAGTATCAGAGAAATGAACTTTGCAGCAATTTATATTAAACAACTCATTAAAAAAATTAGTACTTCGTGTAGGTTCATTAAATAATTTTCAGTATTTTATCATTTTTTTTATTATAAAAGCATCATTCTGTTTCTGAATACAGTGCAGTAATGTCCAACAGCTTAACAACAAGCTACGTCATTTTACTTAGGCATGTCATCACAACAAAAGAATATTCTCTTGTATATCATTTCGCTTTCCAATTTATCAATGCTAATTATACTGCTTATTTATTCCCTTATAAACATGTTGACTGAAGATGTACTTTTGCAAAAGAAGCTATTACGAAGACGTGGTCCCTAATCATTGCTGTTTCATATATACTTCATAGAACTTCATTCACTTTGTCACTTCACATTCACTTAATATTTCATTGATTCATTATTATATATTTCTCCATTACATAATACATTGCTGCTTCATATATTCAATCTGCTTCACTTTGTGTACAAAAAAATGACTCTACGGCATAATTCTCAACAGCAGCCAACCACATTACACAGCAGAGCAAAACTTATTCAAACGATCTCACTAAAATTTAATCTCCACAACATTTATTTTTAATACAATATTGTTTATCTTGGCCTGAAAGACTTATAATATGGCACACATGTACTGAGAAGATGAACTTTCATACATGCAACTAAAGATAATAACATTTTACATTAGACCAATGACTTTCTGAATTTCATATATTTAGGGGAAGTTGGGTTAACTGATTCTCAAAGCTAATTGGACCATCACAATTATAAACAATTCAAGAGTAAAAATTATTATTTTTTCGTACCATAAACATGTTCCTTTATATCGGCTGTACTGTGTGAGCTAATATGGGTGCTGTCTGTTAGCTACAGAGATTTGTCCGCAGCTCGTGGTCGTGCGGTAGCGTTCTCGCTTCCCGCGCCCAGGTTCCTTGGTTCGATTCCCGGCGGGATCAGGGATTTTCTCTGCCTCGTGATGACTGGGTGTTGTGTGCTGTCCTTAGGTTAGTTAGGTTTAAGTAGTTCTAAGTTCTAGGGGACTGATGACCATAGATGTTACGCCCCATAGTGCTCAGAGCCATTTGAACCATTTTTTTTGTTAGCTACATTTGCAGATATAGATAAAAAACTGAAATCCGCTGGTAAGAGTAATTTATTTTTGCATTCAACAATTTCTCCTACAGTTTTACTTGTTTGAGTTAGATTCAGTGTTTATTGCTTTATGATACTCCATGAAATATGTGCATGGAGTCATTTTCCCTTCATGTTGAAAATTGTTGATAAAGTGAAAGTGGGGTTAACTGTACCAGTAAAATTTGGGGTTAAGTGGATTGGTTCAGTCAACCCCAGACAGTTGCTAATGAATGAAAATGCCTTTTATACAAACATCTAATAGATTACATAAATGTAAGCTTTGCACTTTCAAGGAAAAACCATTTTTCATGCAGTTTCACTTGCTTCCTGTCAGAAAATGCCTGGAAATTCAACGTTATGTTGACCTGCTCTGATTTCATGAGTAATTTCAAAGAAACACATTATAGTGCCCAAGAATTACCATATATAACACTACAGCCCTTGTTGGTGTAGCATTTCCTTTGGTATTTACTGCCTCTGATATTTGGAAAGGCTTTAGTATTAGTAGTATCAAACCTACCAATTCACGCATATTTAATGCCTAATATTTTTATTGTTGTACGTGCTGGACAGACCTCTCCCAATTCACCAACAAATAACAAAGATTTATTGGGAGAGCATGAAAGTACATCTGCACATGGCAATGTTGAGAATCTTGGACACCAGCCAGAAGATAAGTAAACAGAAATTACTAAGACTGGTGTGAGGAACACAACGAGATATAGATGGAATGGACAGAGGCAGCACCAAAAGGAAGAATAGCAAAGCTATTGCCAAAAAAGCATAAATTAAATTAAGTATGCCAAATACTGACAGAAAGTGGCAGTAGCTCTGAAGATCATGATCATGTCCAGTACGTTGATTCCTCTGATGCTAACTTGTACACAAGTGCTTTTGAAAATGATGAAACAGTGCACAAAGGTGACTTCATTGTAGTTAAGGTACAAGATAAAACTGTCACAAGTAGTCACAATTATTTTCTGGAGTGATTAAAATGTATGTTGATGACTATGAAGTAAAATTATATAAGACAGTAGTTTATACTACAAAATTTGCAGCAACAGCAGAAGGAGATACCTATTTTTGCTTTAACTGAAATAATTGCCAAACTATCCAATGCACTAGGTCTCACTATGAAGGCATGATTTGATTCCAGAATACATCACTAAATTCAGTGTGCAGTACTTTTATTATTTCTATCATTTTTTCTTTAATATACTCATAAATGTCTTTGTTACTAAAGTTGTTGCAATTTTTTTCGTATTTATAGTCATGTAATTCATTGATTTAATTGAGAAGTCCAATTAACCTTGCAATATGGTCCAGGTTCCAACTGTTGCCTGCTACATACCTGCAGAGCAGCAGGTTATGTATTTAGCTTTTTCTGTGCTTTCTTAGGAGTCCTGGGGTGTAAAGGATGTTTAAAAGCTTTGGTGCAGATGCAGGAGAAGCTGGCGACAGTTTGCGAACAGCTGAAGGTACTTTTGGCTACAGTCAGCGATCCTGAGTCTGCTGACTTGAGGTGTAGCAGTGGTGGAGCATCGGGCATATCGCATGAGAAACCTCAGGTGTCACTTGTTAGACCCACAGGCTCTGCTACTGAGGCAGCCTCCAGATGGCCCAGCAAGGGGTGTCCGCCTTGACTGCAGTGAGAATTGTGGGTGATAATGCTTTCACATCAGTCTGTCAGCAGGGTCTGAACAGGCAAATGGGGGTTGGGATTTGCTGCCTATTGGGATCTCCACAGTTAAGTATGTTATAGAGCCTCATAGAGAAATAGCATTTATGGCCTGTAAGAAAGCCAATGTGTACTCAATGTATCTGCCAGAAGGCCACATCCAAAAAAGTGGAGGAGGCCTTGCATGCAGCTATCAAGCATGCAGGCTGCAGTCATCTGTGAGTTCTGGCTGCTTTTGGCACCAATGATACATGTTGCATGGGTTCTGAGCCTATCCTCAGTTCATGGTGGTGGCTCTTGAAAGTGGACAAGCCTGCTGGCCTCGCCTGTGGGGTGCAATCACAGCTGGCAATTTGCAGCATTGTTTATAGAGGTGATTGGGTTCCTTTGGTTTGAAGACCAGTGGATTGTCTCAAACAAAGTCTATGTTGGCTCTGTGATGATTTTGGCTGCTGATTTCTGCGAAACAGAATATTCATCACAATTCAAAACTACAGGCTACATAGCGGCTTCTCACGAAAAGCCTAACGAAACTGCCATTACTACATGTAGCCCAGTAGCTTGTATCCGATGCACTACTGCCCATTTACTATATGCCCCACACCTTCACACTGACGATGAAACAATGAATTGGCATCGGGATTCAAAAATACAGGATACATGGCGGCTTATGACCAAGAGACTGATGACACTGCAGTAACTGTACGTAGCCTCTCCTGGCAGCCCAGTAGCTTGTATCCGATGCACTACTGCCCATTTACTATATCCCCTACACCTTCACACTGACGATGCGACACAGAATATGCATCGTGACTCAAAACTACAGGATACACGGCGGCTTCTCACCAAGAACTTAACGAAACTGCCATCACTACACGTAGCATCTCCTGGCAGAACAGTGGCTTGTAACCGATGCACTACTGCCCATTTGCTATATCCTCCACACCTTCACATTGACGATGCGAAATAGAATAAGCATTGGAATTCAAAACTACAGGCTACATGGCGGCTTCTAACTAAGAGCCTAACGAAACTGTAATCGTTACACGTAGCCTCGCCTGGCAGCCCAGTGGCTTGTACCTGATGCACTACTCCCCATTTACTATATCCCCCATACCTCCACACTGACGATGCGCCATAGAATTGGCATCGCGATTGAAAAATACAGGATACATGGCGGCCTCTCACCAAGAGACAGACGATGCTGCAGACATTGTACGTAGAAGCCCTTGGCAGCGCAGTAGCTTGTATCCGATGCACTACTGCCAATTTACTTAATCCCCCACACCATCACACTGACGATGCGAGATAGTATTTGCATCACAATTCAAAACTACAGGCTACATGGCGGCTTCTCTCCAAGAGTCAAACGTTAGTAACAGTCACTGCACGTAACCTCTCCTGGAAGCCCAGTAGCTTGTATTCGATGCACTACTGCCCATTTTCTATATCCCCCACACCTCCACACTGACGATGCGACATAGAATATGCATAGCGATTCAGAACTACAGACTACATGGCGGCTTCTCACCAAGAGCCTAACGAAACTGCCATCAACACACGTAGCCTCTCCTTGCAGCCCAGTAGCTAGTATCCGATGCACTACTGCCCATTTACTATATCCCACACACCTCCACACTGATAATGCAACATAGAATATGCATAGCGATTCAAAAGTACAGACTACATGGCGGCATCTCACCAAAAGCCTAACGAAACTGCCATCAATATACGTAGCCTCTCCTTGCAGCCCAGTAGCTAGTATCCGATGCACTACTGCCCATTTACTATAACCCTCACACCTCCACACTGATGATGCGACATAGAATATGCATAGCGATTCTAAACTACAGGCTACATGGCGGCTTCTCACCATGAGCGTAACGAAACTGCCATCACTACACGTAGTATTTCCAGGCAGCCCAGTAGCTAGTATCCAATGCACTACTGCCCGTTTACTATATTCCCAACACCTTCACACTGACGATGCGAAAAAGAATATGCATCGCGATTAATAACTACAGGCTACATGGCGGCTTCCCACCAAGAGCCCAAAGAAATTCCCATCACTACATGTAGCCTCTCCTGACAGCCCACTACCTTGTATCCGAAGCACTACTGCGCATTTACTATATCCCCCACACATTCGCACTGACGATGTGGCAAAGAATTGCCATCGCAATTCAAAATTAAAGGAAACATGGCGACTTCTCACCAAGAGACTAACGATACTGCAGTCACTGTACGTAGCCTCTCCTGGCAGCCCACTGACATGTATCCGATGCACCACTGCCCATTTACAACATCCCTCACACCTTCATATTGACGATGTGACACTCAATTTGCATCGTGATTCGAAAATACATTCTATGTGGCGGCTTCTCACCAAGAGACTAACGATACTGCAGCCACTGTACGTAGCCTCTCCTGGCAGCCCAGTAACTTGTACCCGGTGCACTACTGCCCATTTAGTATATTCCCCACATCTTCACACTGACGATGCGACACAGAAATTGCATCGCGATTCAAAACTACAGGCTACATGGCGGCTTCTCACAAAGAGATTAATGATACTGCAGCCGCTGTACGTAGCCTCTCCTGGCACCCCAGTAGATTGTATCCGATACACTACTGCCCATTTACCATATCCCCCACACCTACACACTACCGCTGCGACACACAACTTGCATCGCAATTGAAAACTACAGGCCACATGGCGGCTTCTCACCAAAAGACTAACGATACTGCAGTCACTGTACGTAGCCTCTCCTGGCAGCCCAGTACCGTATAACTGACGCACTCCAACATAATTACTATATCCCACGCACCTTCACACTGATGATGCGATACAGAAATTGGATCACGATTGAAAACTGCAGGCTCCATGGGGGCTTATCTCCAAGAGACTAACGATACTACGGTCACTGTACGTAGCCTATCCTGTCAGAACGGTAGCTTGCCTCCGATTTACTATATCCCTGGCACCTTCATATTGACGATGCGACCATAGTGTATCCCTCACTCATTCACCTGAATGCCCAGTATCTTGTATCTGATGCATTACTACATAATTACTATAACCCTCACACCTTCACATTGGCGAGCCGACACAGAAATCGCATCGCGATTGAAAACTACAGGCTCCATCGCGCCTTTTCACCAAGAGACTTAACGATACTACGGTCACTGTGCGTAGCCTATACTGGCAGTACAGTAGCTTGCATCCAATGCACTGCTGCCCATTTACTATATTGCTGGCACTTTCATATTGACGTTGCAACACAAAAATTGCATCGCGATTGAAAACTACATGCTCTATGACGACGTCTCTCCAGGAGTCTAAAGATACTATAGTCACTGTACTTAAACTTACCTGAGAGGGCAGTATTTTGTAACTGATGCACTTCTAAATAATTACTATAACCCTTACAACTTCATATTGGCAATGCGACACAGAAATTGCATCGTGATTGAAAAATACAGACTCCATTGCGGCTTCTCACCAAGAGACTGATGATACAAGGTTCACTGTATGCAGCCTCACATGGCAGCCCAGTAGCTTGTATCCGATGCCCTACTGCCTATTTACCTCACTCCTTCACATTGACAATGCAACAATAGTATATCCCTCACTCATTAACATCGACGATGTGACACAGAAAATGCATCGCGATTGAAAACCACAGGCCGCATGGCGGCTTCTCTCCAAGAGACGAACGATACTACAGTCACTGTACGTAACCTCACCTTGGAGCCCAGTATCTTGTAACTGATGCTTTACTACGTAATTACTATATCCCTTGCACCTTCACATTGATGATGCGATACAAGAACTACATCTCGATTAAAAAATATAGACCCCATGGCGCTTTTTCACTAAGAGACTAACGATACTACGATCACTGTACGTAGCCTATCCTGCCAGCACGGTAGCTTGTATCCAATGCCCAACTGCCTATTTACTATATCCCTCACTCTTTCACATTGACGATGCGACCATTGTATATCCCTCACTCATTCACATCGACGATGTGACACATAAATTGCATAGCGATTGAAAACTACAGGATCCATGACGACTTCTCTCCAGGAGACTAAAGATACTATAGTCACTGTACGTAACCTTACCTGAGAGGCCAGTATGTTGTATCTGATGCACTACTATATAATTACTGTAACCCCCACACCTTCACATTGACGATGCGACACAGAAATTGCATTGCGATTGAAAGCAAAAGGCTGATGGCGGCTTATCACCACGAGACTAACAATACTTCAGTCACTGTTCGTAGCCTCTCCTGGCAGCCAGTAACTTGTGTCTGATGCACTACTGCCCATTTACTACACATCACACCTTCACATTGACGATGCAACATAGAAATTGCATCGCAATTGAAATCTACAGACTCTATGGCGGCTTCTATCCAAGAGACTAATGATACTTCAGTCACTATACGTAACCTCACCTTGGAGCCCAGTACCTTGTAACTGATGCTTTACTACCTAATTACTATATCCCTTGCACCTTCACATTGACAATGCGATACAAAATCTGCATCTCGATTGAAAACTACTTGCCCCATGGCGCCTTTTCACCAAGAGACTAACGATACTACGGTCACTGTGCATAGCCTATCTTGGCAGCACGGTAGCTTGCATCTGATGCGCTACTGCCCATTTACTGTAACCCTCACACCTTCACATTGACGATGGGACACAGAAATTGCAATGTGATTGAAAACTACAGGCTTCATGGCGGCTTCTCACCAAGAGACTAACAATACTACGGTCACTGCACGTAACCTCACCTGGAAGACCAGGACCTTGTAACTGATACACTACTACACAATTACTATATCCAATTACTATATCCCCCGTACCTTCACATTGACGATGGGACACAGGAATTTCATCATGATTGAAAACCACAGGCCTTATGGCAGCTTCTCTCCAAGAGACTAACGATGCACAGTTCATGTTAGATTAATACTTTTTATTAACATCAATTATCATTAGGGAGTAAGAGCATTGGCACGTAAGTGTTACAATTTGTATCTCCTTAAACAGGCTTCTGCAAGATGGTTGTTTAATAAACTTTACATTATCTTCCTATTGCATGATTCTGTTTACTAAATAGGTACTTTTTTTATCTTGGCTGGATAGCGCCACAAGAGAATGGTATAGGAGGGTGTGAATGAAAACATTGTAGAAATCCAGTGTGCAGATCAGCACAATGACAGAGAGTTCTAAACTGAACTGAATTGTTTGATTAATACATTCATATGTGGGTGCCACCTGAATGTTTGTGAACTCCACATATGGAGCCTCAACGAATGTATGCTCACTGACCTCTAATTAAAATACGTTAAAGTCACTTGTGTCTGTTTGGAAATGTGTAATATGAGTCTTTGTATGATTAAGCCTTAAAGCTTGAGCTCTTCAGTGGATTATTTTTGAGTAGAAAGTATCAGAGTATTTGAAGAATCATGCAACATCCATGGTAAATAATTTATGTAGGTCAATAACAGGAGTGAGACAATCATCAAACCTTACAAGAAACTATAATTGCAGTTTTCCCACTCTGAATATAGCGTTACTCCTGTGACATAAATTGTTAATATGAACGCCTGTTACCTATAATTAAGATGTGACATCAGCCATTTAAAGGGAATGCCTATAATGCCATTACATTTTCGATTTCCTGTAAGATCTATGTGGTCCAAACAAAGTCTAGATAAGATCATATGTCAACAGACTAATTTTCCTTGTTTATTTCTACTTGAATGAAATTTGTGGAATAGTATATGGATTTATCTGTAGAAAAGCCTGTTCAGAGGTCAGACAAAGCTTCTGTTAAATATTATTATCAGAATGGTGGTTTAATTTTCTGTTACAAGCTACCCTTTCAATGTGTTTTCTGAACACAACAAGGAGGGAGATGTGTCTATAATAGAATTCACCTGCTTGTCTCCGCTTTTTTAAATAGGGTACGGCAGATTTCATCTTTCAGGAAACATATCTTGATTCATCAAATAATTACAAGGATAACTCAAAATTCCTGTTGGTGCTATTATATGTGTACAAGAGTTTAGTAACAGTATCGAAATATTATCATGACCGAAATACTGAATTATGTACATATATAAAAAAAAGTTTTGCATCACCCCGTTTCCCAGAACTCCTGAAGATAGATGTTGACTGCGGACGTAGTATCACAGACACAGTCCCTTTGACTGTTTACAGATGTCACTAAACCCACCCAAAGATGTAAACAACCATGCATGAGCAGTGTCTATTAGACAGAGGGAGTCCAACAGCCAATCAGTTCCAGTCATTCCACCAGGAAGGAGATACACGGCTCATGTTGCCTGAAGTTCAACCATACCTAGACGCTCAATTCCGCGGTTCGGTCGCGTCCGCATTATTTTGTGACAGGAAGGGCTCACAACAAGGGAAGTGTCCAGGCGTCTCAGAGTGAACCAAAGCAATGTTGTTCGGACATGGAGGAGATACAGAGAGACAGGAACTGTCGATGACATGCCTCGCTCAGGCCACCCAAGGGCTATTACTGCAGCGGATGACTGCTACTTATGGATTATGTCTCAGAGGAACTCTGACAGCATGTTGAACAATGCTTTTCGTGCAGCCACAGGGATGTCGTGTTATGACTCAAACTGTGCGCAACAGGCTGCATGATGCGCAACTTCATTCCCGATGTTCATGGCGAGGTCCATCTTTGCAACCACGACACCATGCAGCATGGTGCAGATGGACCCAACAACATGCCGAATGGACCGCTCAGGATTGGCATCGTGTTCTCTTCACCGATGAGTGTCGCTTATGCCTTCAAACAAATAGTCATCAGAGACATGTTTCGTGGCAACCCGGTCAGGCTGTACACCTTAGACACACTGTCCAGCGAGTGCAGCGAGGTGGAGGTTACCTGACTTTTGGGGTGGCATTATGAGGGGGCCAACATATACCACTGGTGGTCGTGAAAGGCGACATAATGGCTGTACGATAAGTGAATGCCATCCTCCAACCGATAGTGCAACCAAATCAGCAGCATATTGGCGAGCCTCTCGTCTTCATGGATGACAATTCACACCCCCATCGTGCACATCATGTTAATGACATCCTACATGCTAATGACATCGCTCGACTACAGTGGCCAGCATGTTCTCCAGACACGAACACTATCGAACATGCCCGGGATAGATTGAAAAGGACTGTTTATGGAAAACGTGACCTGCCAACCACTCTGAGGGATCTACACCGAATCGCTGTTGAGGAGTGGGACAATCTGGACCAATAGTGCCTTGGTGAACTTGTGGATAGTATGCCATGAATACAGGCATGTATCAATGCAAGAGGACATGCTACTGGGTATTAGAGGCACCGGTGCATGCAGCAATCTGGACCACCACCTCTGAAGGTCTCGCTGTATGGTGGTACAACACGCAACATGTGGTTTTCATGAGCAATAAAAAGGGCAGAAATGATATTTATGTTGATCTCTACTCCAATTTACTGTACAGGTTCCGGAACTCTCGGAACCGAGCTCATGCAGAACTTTTTTTTGATATGTGTATGTACAAGAGTTTGGTAACAATGTTGAAGAATTCTCATAACTGAAATAGTTATTGCTTTTTAGTGAACTACAGAAATCTGTAATATCTTGGCCAGTCAATGTCATAAAACTATTGCCTACTTGTGGACTAGGAAATGTAATGGGTTTGTTTTCAATCGTCCAGTTTTTGTCAGTGTCTGCAGCTACTGTATGAAAGAATTCACTGAATTTTGTGCCCAGTGGTTTGAATTTATCATCACCTGTCTCACTACTGCTGTCACCCTGTTGCTGAACATTATTTGCCTTGCCAAGTTTATTATTTTCCTAATGATCTAAGTTGCCTTTCTGTTGTTCATTTTTTTTTTCTTCAGAGTACAATTTTTGGTGGCACAGTGCAGAATTTTCCAATATCATTTGGACATAAGATAGTGAATTTTTAATGTTGACTGAAGTTATCCCACTGCATCAAAGTACTGTCTGCCCCAGCGCCCTTGGCAAACACCTTTCCATTCAAACTTCTCGGCAGATTAAAATTGTGTGCCAAGCCGAGACACAGGCTCAGGACCATTGCCTTCCACAGAGAAGTGGCTCTACTGCCTGAGTTACCCAAGCACAACTTATGACCAGCACCCCCCAACTTTACTTCCGCCAGTACCTCACCTCCTACCTTCCAAATTTTGCAACATTAGATCTCCTGGAAGACAGAATATTGAAGAGATATGGCTTAACCACAGCCTGAGGGATGTTTCCGGAATGAGATTTTCATTTAGCAGTGTAGTGCTAGTCTAGGTAGGAGATGAGGTACTGGCGGAAGTAAAGCTGTGAGAATGAGTTGAGAGTCATGCTTGGGTATCCCAGTCAGTAGAGCATTTGCCTGCACAAGCAAAGATTCTGGGTTTGTGTTTCAGTCTGGTACTCAGAACTGTTAATCTCCCAAGAAGGTTGACATCAGAGCACACACTTTTCCATTGTTTATCCAGTAAATTCTTTTTAAATACTATACTGTGACGCAGTCAACATCTGTATAATTCTGTGAAACTGTGCTTTTACCGTTCTTGGTAGAACTGGCTAACAGGAATGCTTTCTTACTACAGTACAATTATGGTCAGGTAAATCATATATGACTGGGCTAACATCTGTTTCATGGGAGCATATTAGATTTATAAATAAATTATTAATCACTGTTGTACTATGCCCATCTATTTTTGTTGGGAAATGGAATGGGTACTGGGGAAATAAATTTCAGCTGGAGTTCAGTAACTATGTTTACCATTAATATCAAAAGCTCGAGTCAAAAAAAAAAAAAAAAAAAAAAACAGAATCTGGTAATACAATACCGGTAATAAAACTTCTATTTCATAAGTGAAAGTCACATGAAGAGCCGCAGTCAAAATAAATACAGTTTCTCCATCCCCTATTACGAGAGAAACACAGTAAATATTCATATGCTATTACGAAGGAATGGGGCATCTGGGTCTCATTTCCTTCACAATGTGCATTTGATACTTGAGAAATCACTTAAATAGAAATACTAATGCAACATAAATAGAATTAAGGAACCAGCATCGATCCATTATGCTGTATACAATAAATTACCAAAGATTAGTTTATGATTAACATCTGGCACTTTAATGAATGTTTGGCGACAGTAGTGATACAACTGACCACCAAGAGTAAACCTATTGTATAAAAATGTATTTTCTTAGTATTATCTTCCTTGATCAGGTTGGAAAATAGAAGCTCAAATATGTGACTTCTCTTATGTATTGTGTTTCATTATTTGTGCATTTAGTAAATAATAAAGTATTTTTCTCTATATTTTTACTTGTGTGCTGCGTAAGAAGAAAGTACCTGAAGTACTTACAACTGTGGTTAACTCAAGTTGCCACAATTTTCCATTTTTACAGTATCGGTTCCAACATGGAGAAATTTACTATTGCCATTTCGCAATTGGACCTTACAATTAGTGAACTTTTGGCATATGTGTTTGACAAACAGTCTTTCGCTACTCCTCAAAATGCTATCTTGGAACATTTTGTACTGCCCACAGAACCACACCTAGAGAAAACCATGGAGAGTGAGTTAGTGATTGGTGCTTCCCCTTCCCAACTGATCTACGCCCTATGCACCTTGGTGGGACAAAATCTACTATCAGAGCAATCACTAAAGCTTTTTTGGTTCTGATGTTTGCTCCCACATGTCCAGGGAAATATTATCAGCTTTTCCGGACCTTCCCATTGATGAAGTGGCACGAAAAGCAGACTCTTTGACTAGCACTTATGCTGATTCAAATTTGTGTGAAATGAAAGCTGAGCTTATGGCAGATAGCCTCGAGCCAAGCATTTCAGCCTCAGCAGCTTCTGGGGGTCCTGCACCGTGCATCATTTCCCTTCCTGCGCCAGGGCCATCTATGAGTCATGTCATCGATGAGCTGTCCTACCTTAATGCCAGGTTGCAATGACAAGAAGCAGCAGCCTCCAAATGACAGGCCAACATACAGATGGTGCTGGTTTCATAAATATTTTGCCAAAGCTGCTCGATATTGTATGAATCCATGCTTTTACCGATACTTCCCAGATGATGCCAGTAGGTGGGCATATTTGTCAAGGTCAGTTAAAGTACCTACAAGCCATACACGATGGAACTGAACCCACAGTAACACTTTCTCACAGACTTTTCATGAAGGACAAACATATTGGGAATAATTTCTTAGTGGACTCAGGATATGGGATTAGTGTTTACCCTAAGTCACATAATACGCACTGCTCTAGTGAGCAAGCACTCAATCTTGTAACAGTTAACGGCCTCCACATTGCCGTGTTTGGAATGATGCAGTTGATTTTGTAGTTCAGTGACGAGCTGCAATCCACTTTGGCCTTTGTGGTTGCTGATGTCAAAGGTGGAATTATCGGTGCTGCCTTTTTCTATCATTTTGCTTTCACGATGGATTTAGTGCATCAGTGTCTTCGGAAAGAGCCCCTCTCTCTTACTACCTCTGCAGCATCAGTTCGTGTTGTGAGCGACGCTATTGGGCTCTGTCACTCAAAGATATCTGCAACAGCCACGCCAACTGTGTCATGTCTGAAGGATTCTTTACCATTTCCATACCCATGTGGACTGCGCACACGTTCTACTGCTAATATAATGAAGCTACATGAGAGTTGGCACAGGCTTATGGCTTAAATTTCTACTGTACAAGCTCGTCATAATGCCAAACTCTGTACCATTAATAGCCTGCATGAAACCAATATTTACTGTAGGTGTTCTTGTGAGGTCAGTGATATTGTGATTGTGCTGCTGTCAACACTGACAATGAAAAAATATTAGATGCTCACTGAATCTGGAAAATTTAAGCATCCAGCCAATGACAGTTATGTTCACACAATTCGACCCATGCAATATGCTGAGATAAAAATTATTAACTTTAAAGCTGGAGATATGAAGTGAAATTTTATTTTGAAGTTACATTATCTGCAAGAGTGTGAATCTCTAAAATTTGCAAATTCAGTCTCTGATTCACATGTGAATTTCTATAATACAAAAATGAATGTTTCTTTAGCAGCCCAGAAAATGAGCTTCAGCGTTCATGATACCATTAAATTTTTAGCAAGTTCCAAGCACTCAGATATTCATGGCACCTCTGCCACTGTAGAATTCATCATAATTATTGATAAACTGTTTGATGGGTGCAACTCAGGAGAGTTCATGTTAAGGGCTTTAAGCAACGACTGAGAGCGGAAACTGCAAATTATTGGACTGAATTTCTTTGTCTTGCGGAAAAATTCCTTCAAACACTAAGGATTGATGATCTTTGTACATTAGTACATCCACTAACAGCATTTGTGCTGGTACTTTTATTTGCATACATGGTCTTAGAAGCCTCTCCCAGAAGTTTCTCTTTTGGTGTACAAAACCTCTTAAGTATTTTTTAACATATTGAAAGGGTACAGTACCGCCCGACATTGAAAATAGGTACAACATTCTTCGTTATTCTTGTCAGTACAACATATTTTTTCTAATAATAACTCAATTTCAATTAATACAGCGAAGCCGGATACCAGTGTGAGAAAGAATGACAATTTATTTATTTAACTGATCACATGTGCACTCCCACAAAATAAATCCCTACATCCAGTTTGGTGAGATCTGTGAAATGAATGAATGTATGGTCGTCTGCTAACCGCAGATAGTGAATGTGAATATATGATCATCTTTGAGACGATCTTTTGGTCAACTTTGGTGGAACCAAAGAGATGAAATTTACCGGAGCTTTGAGCGCCTGAAATGTGGCTGACCAATACGGTAGCAAGGTGCTCCCCCACTTCGGCAGAGGTGCAAGAGGACCTGAAGAACGGCCATGTTTCAGCACTCTGCTGCTGGATCTTGTGTTGGTAAGACCTGTCTTAGGTGTGCTTCATAAAGACAAAAGAGTGGAGACATGGTATGCATGTGAAATACTTAAGAGTAGTTTGGAATAATAATTTCTCTATTTCAGGAACTTTTGTGGGGAGAATTAAATGTCAGGCAGGTAATATTAAGTGGATCGTAGTAATCTTCGGAAGTGACCAATGGTCACAATGAAACCACGTGTAGCAATAAGTTGAAATACTTCCGAGTGCTTAAGTTAAGCTGAATTACTAGCGTGTCTACTATAAGTTGAAAATATTTAAGAAATGGCGTGTGCAGGACTTGAAATTAGAGACGAGTGCTTCCACGTGGTGAGTACTGTGTGAATCTCAATCTGTGTATGAGACAAAGGATAAAGAGAAGTACTCGTCCATGGTATCAGTTGAGGACTCGCGTGTGTGATGAATATGTTCTTAATATTACTTTGCGTGTTATGTTTCCGTGTGACGCTTGATTCAAACTATAATACTCTGAGAGTGAAGCAAGGTGAGTCAGCCGTCTATTCAGCAACGCCACTTGGCTTGCATTGCACAGGAAGACATGCATATATCCTCCAGAGTTCGTAGTAGGAAAGAAAAGTTACGAAGTGGGGCAGTGTCGTGTGAAACTTGGATGAATTTTAATTGAAGTGGGAAAGCTGAAAGTGATGTAATTATAACGCTGTGACTATTCCTTGATTTGTATTGTATGTTGCCAGTGTGATGTATTTCATGAAATTTAAGTATGTGTGGTTGGCATGGGAGAGTAACAAGATAGTTTCAGAGACAGTGGGTTATGCATGTTCCTTTTTGTACCACTCGGTCTGGAGGAAAGTTTCGTGATGATGGGTGAGAGAGTCGAAGTGTGATATATAGCAAAAGATCCACCATCCTATCCAGAAAGTGCACTGTAGCGTTAAATAATTACGAGACCATAAGATAGAGAATCACCAATGTAAAGCCATGCCCACTGGGCGGATTTTCTCGTGTGTTATTGTTGTAGGTTATAGAATTTGTGTGTTTAGGTTATAGAATTTATCGGAATAAATAAGACAGTGAAAAGAAAAAGATTGGTGGCCTTTTCCTTCGAATAGTATGTTGTCATGATACCCAGAATTTATAATGTTTGCGCCATTCATATTCAGTGCGATGGCCACGTGTTGATCAAAGCCATTGAATAAGAAAGAAAATGTGATATTGCCAGTGCGTAGTGAACAATCAGAGTTGTGTAAATTTTTAATAGTCAGTAGAGCTGCCACACGTGAATGAATCTCGTTAGAAAACAACACTTTTTTATACTCGGCTGCGCACCTCTGTTTCGCTAACGCATCGCTCCGAGTCACGTAGCCCCACACCACGGTTGCGCCAGTGGGCTCCTTCTTCCTGTAACCCGCGACATGCGAACCGCTGCGTTTACGCTTTTAGCGGTTCGATGGCCGTTGTGGCCTCCATTCCAATTCGCAACCGCTGGTCAGTGTAACTTACTGCAATCCAGCCCGCAGCTGGCTGCAACTTGTGCGCTCTGAAATATTGCACCAAATCTAACTTCCCTATCTTAAACTGTGCTGCCGCTACATTATTCCCCTCTTTGGAAAGACCCGGTCCCCGGGTCGTCCTTTAACTAACTCTTAAACTTGTTTGGATGCTTACTTACTACTAGAAAACTTAAATGTGGTCTAGTGCCCCTTAAAACCATGGCATGAAACAAAACGTAAAAATTCTTTACTGGACGACCACTGCTGAATCAACCCCTTGCCTACTCATCTCACCCCCTCAGTATCCAATCTCCTGGGACTTGGACTATCCTTGGTTCCCTTTCGGAATTAGCTCTCCGCCTGATCAGAAAGAAAATAACACAAAACAAAATTAAGACTGCGATGTCACTTGGCCCAGAGGTGCTCTAAATGATCGTTATTTGCCGTTGCCTTTCTCTATACTGCGTGACATGTTGAACAAGCTGTTCGGCTGATATGCGCCCCTCTTGCTCTATAACGAACTGGTTTATGGATCTCAACAGACGTGCTCCAGAGTCTGGTTTAACAAGATCAGATTCTGCCTTGGCAAAAAAAAGTGACTTCTGGCCAGTACAGCTGTGGCTGCGTAACATTCAATTGTGTGACTCCTGAAATTGATTCTGGCAGATGGAAGGTTGGTCCTAATATGTTACAAATATGTTACACTTTGTTCCATTGATTAAAATTCCGCTCCCCTCGAGCTCTAAACCTTTCGTTTCCATAAACACTCCTTGCTCAAAACAACTTGCCGCTACTACCAAATTCTCGTAGACGGAGAAGATCAAATGCATGCCGATTCGTTGCAAGCTCAATTTTGATTAAACAATGTTCCTTGGGCAGTCTATTCTATTTCCCCTGAGCTAAAAATAACTGCACCATGCACGTGTCCCATATTTTTAGCATCGCAGATTTTCCTCCAACATTCACTATTTTTTATCCAGACTCAACACCGATTGTGTGACTACTTCCATCCTTAAATTCACATTATATGAACTGGTGCAAGGAACACGACTTTCCTGACCCAGCCCTGTTGATAACTAAAAATGTAAACAAGAAATCGTACGACTCTGACATCGTCCAACACATACTTATTACGGCTTTGCCGAAAAATTTTCTCCGACTCATTTATCTCTCCAGAACTGCGTTTTATTTCTCCTCCAACAACACTCCACATACGTCAGACGCTACACTTCCCTTTTCAGTAACCTGAGAACAGGGATCACCATCACCCTTCCTCCCTCTTCAAAAAGACTGCTGCCCCTAGCAGGCTAACAATACCCGAAAACACATATAAAATACAATGCCTAATTAATCCATACAAACCCAATGATACATGACACGAAAACAAAAAAACTACAAATACTCTACTACTTTCTAGAACGCAAAGCATATGGTACTTCATGCTGTACTCTATCTTTCATCTGCGCTTAGCACCATTCTACACTCTCTCTTTCTTCCTCTTTCCTACCTTTGACACGCCTGGAATCACATTCGGGCAGGCAACCTTTAAATGTCTGTAATCGCCCAATGTGTACTATCGTCGTTCTAGTTGGCAGCCGAAGCTTCACATTAACAGAATATGTGGTCTGAACAACTTGGTATGGCCCTTGTACATCGTGAGGAACTTCTTCGTTTTCCCTTTTTGCGTATAGGGGCTGGACAGCATTACCCATTGCCCCACCCTATACTGCAGTAAACGTCCTTTCCGTGCCTTTCCAAAGCCTTTGTATTTGCCTTTTGTACCCGTTTCCAAACATCCCGAATTGTCCTTGCGAATTGACGTACAGATTCACCAATCCTTCTTTTCTGTATCTTCACTAAATCAAACGGGGACTGCATATTTCGTCCGTACACTACCTCATATGGAGACAAACCGGTATTTGTATGGACTTTAGCATTATATGCGCATACAATATGCTTCAAATACTCGTCCCACTGATGGTGATGAGAATGCACATAAAAACTCAGCATCTTCCCGATTGTTCTGTGTACCCGTTCTGTCCTTCCGTTGGCCTGTGGATGCAACGCACTCGTCCTCAATTCCTTTAGGTCCAACAATTTACATAGTTCCTTCATTAAACCCGACATGAAGTTGGTCCCTTGGTCAGTAATTATTGTCTCTGGTACACCAGACTTCAAAATCTAGTTATTTACTAATGCTTGCGCGACCATTGCTGACTGTTGATTTGGCATAGCCACCATCTCCACATACATTTAAAAATGGTCTATTATTGTCAGAACGAATCTGTTCCCAGATGGTGTTCACCTAAAAGGTCCTAAGACATCAATCCCCAGGAAAGAGATGGAACATGTTGCCCCCAGTAATCGTTGTAGCTGTATCTGTTTCTGACTCAAATCTGCTCTCTGCGCACATGGTATGCAATTCTTGACATACTGATCCACATCTCCCCGCCACTCTCCTATTCGTCTCTCTACACACTCCATGACCGGATAACACGTGATCATGTGCTTCCTTTAAAACCTCATACCTTAACTTCGCTGGTACTATTACCCTTGGCCCTAACTTCGTTTCCCTGCACAGAAGACCGTCGTACACATTAAACTGTGGCTGTGTCCGATACAGTTTACAATCATTGTCCGCGTCCTGTAATTTTTGCCGCACCGCTAGGTCATAACCTATGACTTCTAGTTTTGCCACCTTCCTACTTAGTGCATCCGCATTACTGTGCTTTTTCCCAAGCTTGTGCACCACCCCGTAGTCGAATTCACTAAGCCTCACAGCCCATCGAGCGAGTCTAGTAGACTGATCCTTCAACTCCAACAACCACTTCAATGCAGCATGATCTCTCACTACCCGAAATCTTCTCCCATATAAATAACATTTAAAATATGTGATTCCATAGATTACGCTTAGCATCTCCCTCTCTGTTGTTGAGTAATTCGTCTCTGCTGCATTCAACTGCCTAGACGCATAGGCTACAGGATGTTCTTTCCCATCAATTTCCTGACTAAGAACACACCCTAATGCTTGATTCGATGCATCGCATGCTAGTATAAACTCCTCTTCAAGATCTGGAAACACAAGAACCGGACTTGATGTTAACACTTCTTTCAGGTTGTCAAACGCTTTCTGACACTCTTCTGTCCACTCAAATTTCACACCCTTCCGTAACAATTGCAATGACTGTGCTAAATCTGCAAAACCCTTCACGAACTTTCAATAGAAATTGCAGATTCTGATGAATTACTGCACTTCCTTAACTGTTTTCGGTTCCCGAAAATCCCTTACAGCCTGTACCAACCTCGTATCTGTTCGCACTCCGTCCTTCTGATAATATGATCCAGATATTTTTGACTTCTTCTAACGCGAAATGACACTTCTCCAGGCTCAGCGTCAAACAAGCTTCTCTTAACGCCATAAAGACTTCCCTTAACCGCTGTCTACGTTGCTCCATACTACTTGAAAACACTATAATATCATCCAAATAGACAAGACACTGCCGTGGTTTCAAACACTTAAATACACTGTCTAGCAACCTCTGAAACGTTGCCGGAGCGTTTTTCAACCCGAATGGCATTCTAATGTACTGGTAATGGCCTCCAGATGTAGAGAAAGTAGTTTTTGGAGGATCCCCAGGAGCCACCTCTAACTGATGATAACCACTTGTCAAATCCATCGTAGGAAAGTACTGGCACTGTCCTAAGTGATCCAAAGTCTCTGATATGTTTGGAATGGGGTATGCGTCCATTACTGTCTTATTATTGAGGTATCGATAGTCACAACAGAACCTGTATTTCTTAGTTCCATCCGTAGTTTTTTAGGCATAACGACAATTCCCGCTCCCCAGCAACTATTACTATGCTCTATAATACCGTCCGCAAGCTGCTGATCATTGAAATCCTCCACAATCGGCTGCAAATACCTCGGTATTCTCTATGGTTTACGGTAAACCGGTGCTTCAGTCCCTGTTGGTATCCTATGTTGAACGAATGGAGTTGCTGGCAACGGCCCTTGTGGAAAAAACAAATCCTTAGATTCCCACAATAATTCTTCCATCTGCTCCCTTTCTTCTCCTTTCAAATGTTTAATTTTGTCACGCAATGCAGTTCTATCGTCAGTTAGTGGTTGATCGCTTCGTCTACCTCTCGAACACCAGTCTTCATCATCTGGCACATCCAAATTTGCTACTAAAACTCCTTTCCTCAAATTCGCGTCTACAGCGCTAAAATTATCCACCTTCTCAGGAACTACTCACCCGTCATTCCCCTCCTGTATGCATACAACACTACGTTGCACAAAACAACCCAGTGGACCCAAAACTTCATTATCCTCCAATGGTTCAATAACACATACTGTACCCACAGGTAGATTCGACTCCACACTTACCCAGAGCGACTTCTCAGTGCCACTAGACACACACTCATGCGAATGTACGCGGTTCAATTGGTTTGTTCATTACGTTGAACGCCCCTGGCGACAGCTCTGCACTGACAACAGTTTCCCCTAGCGGTCTCGGTCCGGCACACAGTTTTGCTGGCCAGAATCGCCGAGCGGTTCTAGGCGCTACAGTCTGGAACAGGTTCGAATCCTGCCTCGGGCATGGATATGTGTGATGTCCTTAGGTTAGTTAGGTTTAAGTTGTTCTAAGTTCTAGGGGACTGATGACCTCAGCAGTTAAGTCCCATAGTGCTCAGAGCCATTTGAACCATTTTTGAACCCCTAGCGGAAATAACATTCCACCAAGTTCCACAGTTCGTTGTCCAAGGTCAATTTTGGCATGATGTTGATGCAAGAAATCTACTCCTAGGATCATGTCGTAGCACTCGCTCACCCATGGTACTACCTCCATGCATGCAAACAATCGGACTTTCCCTATCCGAAAGTCAACTGTCACCGACCGCAGAGGCATGACCTCCTTATCCCCCACTCCATGCAACATGTAACGTGGTGGGTCTAACTTCCTACATCCCATTATATTCTTAGTAGCCACTGACACTTGCGCCCCTGTGTCCAACAAAATCTTAAACTTTTTAGTTCCTACGGATCCTACCACTGAACATTCCACCTCTGCATACGTATTCGTAGCATTTGCTTGTATCTTTGTAAAAGACCTTCCTTTAACTGCTTAAACTGTCCTGCCTTCCTCAAGGCCTCAGAACACCTTACATATGTTGCCTTGCCAGAAAAAGGAATAATCAAACTCATGGCGGCTGGATGAATCTCCTGCACCTTAGGCAACAACGACTTATCACAATCTGACTTCCTACAACTCCATATCATCATACTCAGTAACATCATAAACCAATACAAAGTAATCAAATGCCACGAAAAACATCTTATTGTCCCAAATACATTAACACTTATTCTGACAAAATAAATAATATGCATACGCAAAACATCTAAAATGTGACTTCTGGCAAGCCGTACTCAAAACACCAACAAGAAAGAAAACGTCCAACACTCAAAAGAACCATTTTGACAGCACTCACCACATCTTGTGACTGTCCTGCAGGCGGTGGGCTCGAACGCCGTACTGGACAGATGACGTCCGCTATCCTGACACCAAATATAGTGGGTGGGTGCCAAGAGGTGCCATATTAAAACTCGGCGAGAACTTTCCAAATGATTTATTCGTTTCCACTACATTGTTTGATTCACCTCAGTCTCCATCACAGGCCCTGCATTGCTGAGGAAGTACCCCCAGCGGCCTGTGAAACGCAATGCTGTGTCGTGCTGGCATGGTTCACCAGCTGTAGAAATCCAGTTACATCAGGATGGCTGTGCCAGCAGCCGACTCAGGGCCCACCGTCCCTGTTGATTCCGCGCTGCTCTGCCAGGAGATGTAGGTCGGCCCCGCTGCTGCTTCTACCTCGGCTGGCGTAGCTGGGAAGGCGGCGGCAACGACCACCCCCGTTCTGGCATCCGAACCTGCGGCCCTCGCCTCGTAAGTCTGTGGCGTGTGTTGGGAGACGAGACAACTGCCCACGGTAGTGACCCGAAGAGTGGCCTGCTCTCGCTGTCTGCGGACCCCGCGTCGTCCTCAGAGGGTCGCACCAACGACCCACCATGGACTGGGACACTGTCGCCCCATCTGCTGCCATATGTCGCCGGTAGTGTGACATGTATCGCCGTCCAGAAGAGCTGCCACACTTGAATGAATCTCTTTAGAAAACAACACTTATTTATACTCGGGTGCGCAATCACTCCCAGTCATGTACGTCCCACACCACGATTGCGCCAGTGGGCCCCTTCTTCCTGTAACTTGCGACATGCGAACCACTGTGTTTACTCTTTTCAGGGGTTTGATGGCCACTGTGACCTCCATTCCACTTCGCAACTGCTGGTCAGCGTAACCTACTGCAATCCAGCCCGCACCTGGTTGTAACTCGTGCGCTCTGAAATATTGCACCAAATCTAACTTCCCTATCTTAAACTGTGGTGCCGATACATATATGATTAAGTAACTACAATAAGAAATTTTTCATGTCAATGCTTTCGTAATTTTGTACTGCTATACAGTTTTGTCATTTAGAAAATAAAATTCGAAAAAAAGAAGCAAAAAATATTTTGCACAGAGGTAAGGTTTTTGAGAAGCATAATTTGTCAGCAGCTTTAGTGGTAGTTCAGAAATTACGTATGTAAACACAGCAGAATAATAGCAAAATTTATGTTGCAGGGAAAGGTTAGAAGGTACTAGGCAATAGCTACCAGTGGACTATAAACTAAGCACACAAAGTGTCATATAATGTACATAAATGGTTACTGTATTTTTTCTATGTAGCAGAACAATTTGACACTTTGTGCCGATTCATCATGGCAACTGAGATGTCACGCATCACGCATCGTGTACTACACATGCAAATAAAGATGACAATCGGAGCGGTGCCTGATGGGAGCGACCGTAAAGGCATTTCCCATTTACAGTCGCTGCCATCAGCCACCGCATTGAGTGTAACATTGTTTGCGCATGTAGTACACCAGGGCCGGCCAGAAATTCTGCATGCGTGTGGTGCTCCTGCACATGTGCAACTTCCGGGTCACAGCGTGCACGCCGCAGCCGTCAGCGTTCATGTAGTGCATGTTTCTACGCACAGATGTCGCTTTATCCACTTGCTAAGATACCCTGTACCGGCGCATTCTAGTGCTCTTTCCACAGCTTGCATGCCAACCATGGGAAGGTATTTCGCGTATTAAACATTTAAAATACTGTCACAGTCTACTCATTGAGACGTCTACTTTTATGTTAACAGTTTAACCCAGTAAGACAAGTAATACAGTTAACAACCGTGGGTTTTTATTAAGGCAGCTTGACTGATGGTACATAAATACGCTTAGTGTTTTTGATCTAGTATTTAAGAAAGAGAGCACTCGGCGACTTCCAGCGAACCTTAGTCATGATTTCAAATAACATTAAACTAATGCAAGGTTTCCTATAACTATTTCTCGGTACCCTGAGTTATACCCACATAATTTCTGTCTCACTGACCTCTGAACAGAATGACAACCGCAGACCTCTCGATGATGACCTGTACCATTATTGCTATATCTTTCATCAATTCCGTCTGAAATCTGCACAATAACTGACGATTAGATGAATGTTATGTTTTATCGACTTCAGCTGAGCGTAGCCCTTCACACATTTTTTTTTTTAAAAAAAGAACCTAAATGTAAGTATACAACAATCGGTTTAATGACCAATTTTCCTTATAATATTGGAACATGGAGCAGAATGAGGCAATAGTGCACAGTTAGTAAACAATAATTTTTAATTATGAAAGGAATAAATCCAAACACGTTTATCACTGGTCATGAGAAATGATATAGCTAATATCGGGCACAAAAGCACGGCTCATTGACAAACGCAAGCAGTTGCGGGAGATTTTCGTCACTGATGCTTGATCAAAACGACTGAGAACATAGATCTTCCGTTCTTTGCTTTTTCACAGTACCTGCCATTTCTCAGTACTTCTCTGTTAAAGTTACGGTCACCAGGGGTAAACGAGACTGGGTATGTTGCGCTCTTGCTTGTACCACATAAACAGGGAAGAGGAGCCGGTGCCGTTCATATAGGACACATGCCTAATAACAGATGTCGCTGTCGCTCGCTGTCGCACACGTGCGCACATGTGCAGCACTTCCGCACGTCTGCACACTGTGCAGCGTTTGGCCGGCCCTGTAGTACACGAAGCACAGCTGTGATGCATGGTGTCTCAGTTACCATGATGATTCGGCACAAAGTGTCAAATTGTTCAGCTACATAGAAAAAATACAGTAAACATTTATGTACGCTATATGATGCTGTGTATGCTTAGTTAAATGGTAGTATCTCTCACTGAGTAAAAGGCTATTTTCTTTTCTTTTTTTTCTTCTTTGTTGAATTTAGATTCCCCCCCAGAGGAGAAGGCGGTGGGGAGGGGGGGGGGGGGGGCAGGCTGGCAACAGTATAATATGCCACTCTGCGGCCTACAGAAGAGTTTAAAAACATAATGAGTAGAGAATAAACAATAAAAACAGGTGATAAAACAGTGACTGGGTGAAACTGTAATAGGGCGACAAATGGCAGAAGTTAAAATATAAAAACAAAGAGCTGGTGATGCTAATTTAAACACATAAAATTAGACATGGACAACTAAAAAAAAAAAACGTGGTGACAGTCTGGTTTCTGTTCGCAAGAGTTAAAAAAAAACAACATACCTAGTGATGTAAAAAAAATGGGACGTGCAACACTGACACATCACTAAAATACTGCACTATAAAGTAGACTCAAAGACAGACTGGTGGGGGACGGGGGGTGGATCCGGCCAGAAGGGGGGGGGGGAGGGGGAAGGAGAGGAAAAGCAAAAGGGGGAGCCAATGGAAGGAGAGGACACAGGAAGGGGAGGGGGCAGGGTGGACACGAGAAGGAGTGGGGAAGGCAGGGGAGGGGAAAGCAAAAGGACTCGGGGGAGAGTGAAAGCCTATCCATAGTGCCATCTCTTATAGCTATTGAGAAACACACTGACAACTGAGTAACGTAAGCAATTCACCACCAAACACTGTGCTTATATCAGTTTATTACATATTTACACATACTGCAAAACAAAGTAAATTGACTAATTCAAGGTATGCTATGCCCATGGAAATAAAAGATAATAAACTTCATTGCAATGGTTTGACACTCGTTAACTATCGATAGTCATGCCCAGCAGTCTTGCAGCCTATAAATTTCAAATCTTCGGCACTGAAATTGATTGAGAAAATTAAAGTGTATAAGAGTTAAAAGCATAAACACTTGATGCAAATTTGTTTGTAGTGTGAATGTAGAAATTGAAGGGTTGGTGTGGAAGATCACTTTAACTCTGCCTGCAGTTACTGTAGGAGTGAATTAAATAGCTCTGCAGTAGATGGTGTCAGTTCCAAGCCTGGAGAAAGGTGGAGGGTTGTCGAAGTACTGAAGCCATAAAAGAATCGACATAAAATAGTAGGAGAGATCCAGTAAAGTTTAATACCTTAGTTGCAATTATGACAATGATAATGATGATGATGATGATGATGATGACAATAATAATAATAATAATAACAATAATAGCGATTAACCCATATATTTTCAACTTAATTGCGTGATGCAAATAAAGCAGCTACCAGTATCTCACGCCTCTGTAAATATAGTCTTATTGCTGAATGTGGCCATCAGAGGGACTGAACATAACAAGCAGGAATGCTGGAGCTCCCAGAATCTATTCAACCAAAACACAAACACTTTTGGGCATAACAGTTTCTATTGAATAAAACATTTGTGGTTAATACTATTCTTATAACAGCTAAATATAACAGTTTATGAATGCATAACTTTCTCCCCCTCTGCACTTATGGCAATTCCTGCTATTATCTATCACTGCAACAGCACCAAAGAACTTACTTGTCAGGACTAAAGGCTAGCGTGTTCAGTTTCCAAGTCAAGACAAAGTTATTGTAGAAGTGAACAGACACAAGGATCGGGTATGCCTTAATCAGATTTGTTGCAAGTAATATGTCTCTATTTGTAACCAATAGCTCAATATATAGCATATTTACATAAAAATAGTATATATTACACCTAGATAAAAACCTAAAATAACTTACCCTGGTCCCAAAAGGAGCCCAAGATTCAGGAACACACATTATCAGTAAATTACCAGCAATAATTAAAAACTTGGTTCCAGATAAAGAACATTTTGAAAAGAGTTTGAATGACTTTTTGGTGGACAACTCATCTACTCTGTGCATGAATATCTTCACAGCGATTGTTAGACTAGCTTAATAAAAATTTCAGTTTTGACAGTACTTGGTCACAACAGTCAAATGGCTCTGAGCACTACGGGACTTAACATCTACGGTCATCAGTCCCCTAGAACTTAGAACTACTTAAACCTAACTAACCTAAGGACAGCACACAACACCCAGCCATCACGAGGCAGAGAAATCACAACAGTCAAGATTAGGTATGTTGTGTATGATGATAAATTTATCAAAAGTTTATAACTTGGTTTCATTCTGACAGAGTATTAATTCTGTAAATATTAGCAGTTCCAGTTTATTGTAATGTGGCACTGCAAAACATTCAACTGCAGCTGCCAGGTAAATAAGCAAATTACAACTTTTTGCAGGGCAAGTCAATTTGTTGAACAGATACAGAAGTAGAACAAGTTATACACATAAAACAATAGTCTAGTGTTTTGTGCCTTGTTTGTGCAGTTGAAATAGGTAGGACCAAAAAGCAAGAGGAACAAATAGCTCTAAAAATAAATGAGACTTTGGTGACAAGTGCATGTTGTGTTGCAAATCACTTAAACAAGTACTTTGTTTCTGTTACTGACAGCTTGGGGTTTTCAGGTTCAGTAAACAGTGCAATGGAGTACCTGAGACCATTCTTTACAAATAACTGCAGTAAAATGGCAATGACACTCAAATCTTACAAAGAAGTGGCATTCATCATAAAATCCTTAACATCTAAGTATTCTAGTGGTTATGGTAATATATCTACAAAGTTAATCAAGGAGTGCTCATGCAAGGTGAGTTCTGTCTGCAGCTATTTGTGTAATCAATCTCTTATCAGTGAAACATTTCCATGCTGGCTAAAATATAAAGCCTCTTGACAAGAAGGGGGATAACGAGATACCATCAAACTATCAACCAATTTCACTTTTGCCAGCTTTTCCAAAAACATTTGAAAAGGTTGTGTTCAAGTGTCTCCTTAAGCATCTGACTACAAATAATATATTGTCCAAATCACAGTTTGGGTTTCTTACGGGTTCTGATAGAGAGAAAGCTATTTAGATGTACAGTGATAATGAACATAATGAATTATATAACAAATTAGATGCTACTGGCATTTCCAGTGATGTGTCAATCGCGTTTGACTGTGTGAAGCACAGCATTCTCTTAAGTGAATTAGAATACTATGGTGTCACCAGCAGTGCTGTGAAATGGTTTGAGCCTTATTTAACTACTGTGACATGAAACAAAGGGTGTTGCGAAATATCTGTGCAGTAAACAGTCAGCCTTCATCTGATTGGGAATTAATTCCATATGGTGTTCCTCAAGGTTCCATCTTTGGTCTGTTGCTTTTTCTTGTGTGCATTAATGACTTCTCGCCAATTACATTACCAGATGCTAAGTTTGTTTTGTTGCACATGAGACAAACATTGCAATAAGTAGGAGGTCAAGTAAAAATTTAGAAATGGCTGCTAATCAAATTTTCACTGACATTAATAAATGATTTAGAGCTAATTCACTGTCATTAAACTTTGAAAAGACCCACTGGAACCTGTTAGATATTTAGTTATAGCATGTGTATAGCAAATCAAGCATGTGCATAGCAAATGCAGATCGAAGAGGTTGACAGGGTTAATTTTCTGGGATTAAAATTCGATAATAAATGCTGTTGGGAAAGGATTTGCAGTAAGAATGATGTCAGATGTAGTAGATACTAAAAACTTATATATTTTGCCTACTTTCATTCTAATATGTCATATGGGATCGCATTCTGGAGTAACTTGTGAAGCTGAGCAACAGTTTTTAGAATCCAATAGCGTGTAACAAGATTCATTTGTTGTGTAAATTCAAGAAAATCATGTAGAAACCTGTTCAAGGAACTTTGAATTCTAACTATTGATTCTCAGTATACTGCATTTATTTTTAATGAAACTTATTGCAAGTAATATATCTCTATTTCCAACCAATTGCTTAATACATATTATCAGTACTAGGAATAAGAACAATCTACATAAAAACCTAAAATCACTTACTTTGGCCCAGAAAGGGGTCAAATATTCAGAAATACACATTTTCAATAAATCACCAGCAACCATTAAAAACTTGGTTTCAGATAAAGCACAGTTTAAACAGAGTTTGAAAGACTTTTTGGTAGGCAGCTCCTTCTACTCTACAGATGAATCTCTTAACAGCAACTGTTAGACCAGCTTAAGTAAAAATTTCAGATTTCAATTTTGACAGCAATAGGTCACAACTGACAAGATTAGGTATTTTGTCAATGATAAATTTATTAAAAGTGCAGAGCTGTGTTGCATCCTGACAGAGTATTAATTCTGTAAATATTAAGAGTTCTAGTTTACTGTAATACATTTACCTATTTTGACAGTCTGCTGATAAATGATCAGGGTAGTGAGTATTATATTCAGATGTTTTACGTTTTTTTTATGTTATACTTTCTGACTTGTTTCACACCCAAGATAAGCATCTCATTTTTGGGTCTCTGGAACGAAAACTGAATCTAATCTAATTCCATTTCACTATAGTAACAGAACTTTCTAGGTAGTAGTCCTACTGTTGTGTTGTCATTGCCAAGTCCTGCAAACATTCTCTAGGCCGTGTAGTAATTTTGCTACAAGTGTCATATCAGAGAATATTCGAGCACTTATTCTACATTCCTTTCCCACAAAATTGAATACTATGTGAGGGTAAGGTATTTATTTATTTTCATCTACACCAGAGCATTCACATGCAGTTAATGGCTTCATGACTAATTCTGATAACAACTTTTACATCGGGAACTGACAAAATGTAATTGTGGGAGTGACGTAATCAACTAATTGATATATGACGAGTGCAGTGTCTCTCTAATTTCTTATGTTCTTTGTTGCTTCCTGTTCTGGTTTGATTACTAATGTGTATACCTGCGTCTTTTGTATTTGTGCACAATAAAGTGTGATTTACACAGAGGAGAAAAAAAGTCATAGACTAGCGATGGCAGTAGTATCACGTATACAATTTATAAAAGGACAATGCATTAGCAGAGCAGTCACTTGTATTCGAGTGATTCATGTGAAAAGATTTCCAACCTGATTGCGGCCACATGAGGGGAATTAACAGACTTTGAACATGGAATGGTAGTTGCATCTAGATGTGCAGGACTCCATTTCAGAAATCATTAGGGACTTCAATACTCTGAGATCCACAGTGTCAAGAATGTGTCAACAGTACCAAATTTCAGGCACTGTGGGAGCTGGTGTTGGCACCATATTTGTGTGGGCTGTGTTTACATAGAATTAACTTGCTCCTCTGGTTCAACTGGACGAATCATTGAATGGAAATGGTTATGTTCAGCTACTTAAAGACCATTTGCAGCTATTCATGTTACAAACAATGATGGAATTTTTATAGATGACAGTGCACCTCATCACCAGGCCAAAATTGTTCACCGTTGGTTTGAAGAACTTTCTGAACAATTCAAGTGGATAATTTAGGCACCCAGATCGCCCAACATGAATCCTTTCAAACATTTGTGGCACATAATTGAGAAGTCAGTCCATGCTCAAACTTGTGCACCAGCAACACTTGCAATTATAGAGACAGCATGGTTCAATATTTCTGCCGGGCACTTCCAATGACTTACTGAGTCCACGCCACATGGTGTTGTTGCACTACTCCGGGTAAAAGAAGGTCCAACATGATATCGGGAGCCATCCCATAAGTTTTGATACCTCATTGTATTACACCATTAGTCTGTCAATGTATTTTATGTTAAGGAGATAGTGCCCTTCCATAATTTGTGAACCCAAAGAAGAAATTCTACTCTCTTGGGTAGGTTATCTGCTGCAATTCATATAGCTAAGTACAGTCATGAATACTTTTCATAATGTTCTATGTTCTGTCAGTGGCGCCATCCAGGTCATTAAAAATGAGATTAAGATTCTACAGTGCCCACCTCTCGTGTTTCGACCGCTAGATTCCATGCCACACACTGATCCATTTTGGTACATGATGGTTTCAACCTCTCTGGTCATGACACAGTGATATAACCACATAACAATGCTTTGCACATAATTACAACAGTATCGTAAGACATCATATTCAGAATGAACATGTTTCCAGTCATTTCATGTCCCCTGGTACCACATGTGAGATCAACAGAAATATCCACTCATCAGCTTTCACAGTCGTCCCACACTGTATTGGCAAGTTCAGGCCCCACAGTTTGCGCCCAGTCAATTGAAAATTTAGTTGCAGTAAATGGAGTGCACTTTCAAACAACAGCATATTTGTTATACTTTTGAATAGTTCACTTTAGTGATCAGTAATCTTGATCAACGTGTTACATCAGTAACGCTGGACATTATATTATGAGCCTCCCTGCACCAAGCCTACAATACTCTCACGGTAGTGGTAATTTCACACTGCAACAAAATCAGTGGGTCAAAGGCTCATGCAAATCCTGTGCCATGAGAGGCATGATGACATGATACCATCTGAATTCTGGAGACATCTGCATGGAATGATTACAAATTGGGATGCTTTGCTGTTACACATTTGGCAGCAACAATTGCTACCAAAGTGAGGTTAACTTTAATTACTCAGGAAGGGCAGCCATTATACTAGTTACCAATAAAGCACACACCTTGCCCAAAACATATGCCACAATGGCCACCATGATAACTTCCATTCACTCTGAAGAGAGCCGAACCATCCCAGACCGGCTCAACATGCTGCTGCCTAGCCACCATGCCACCTCCACCTGAAAGTCACAGTGTGTTCTCGAGGACCAGTGAACTCTCCATACCACTGTCAAGAGGCTAACTAAGCAGCTGAAAATGTTGCAACTATGGATCATGACATCTGAGAGCAAACGGACCCACTGCACATGCCCACAGTGGCCTCATAGCCACGAGACCACTCAGACTAATGTTTGCTGTTCCACAGACATTTTTGTCACCTGGCAACTAAGTGCAAGAAATCATGCTTGCACCTCAACGCCGAGACTCGATTTGGTTCAGGTGCAACAATAGGACACCCACTTACAGCACCTACTGTTTAAGAACAGTCAAAAAAACAGTATAGGAGTGCTCAGCCTACCACTTGTATCAGCATGACTCCAAAGCTGCCGACTACTAAATGGCTACACAACAATGCATCACAAACGTTGTTCGTTACCAACCACTATTCAAGGCTAGTGTTATTAATCAAACAGGATCAGAGATCAACAGAATACATTTTACCCAGATGCAAAACAACACACTATGGCCAATTTAATGGCAGTTAACAAGTCTGTCATATGTGCATATGGTCACAAAACGTTTGAGGTTGACAATGATCTCTTTGAGAACTGCAAGTGGTCTTACACATTAAGCAACATTGCTCAAACTATTTCGGGTGCTGATTTCCTCACACAGGCTGCCATGACCACCAATCTACCAAATGAATGACTGATAAACTCCATCAGCAGTCACACTATTGTTGCAGTAAAGAGTTATTCATCAAAGTACACAATGCCCAGGGTGTATAATTTAAGTGCTAACACCTCAAATGGCCATCGTCATTACTGGGAGTCCTACTGCCACAACTTGAAATCACACCTCCAGACCATGAGAAAAGATTACGTAATAATGAGGTGTGAAATAATCAAGTTACATGAGGATAATGTGGTGTTGAAGGATACCCTACTGGAAATATAAGGCCAACTCCAAGTGGCCCGAAAAACATTAGAACAACATAGAACACCTTTGCATTGCATCCATGCTCTGCACACAACTGTGTCCATGGATTAACAGTGGCCCGTAAAAACCACAGGGCAGGGGCACACATACTACGATGCACCATATCTGTACCAAACCTGGTCTGTAATTTCGTCATGAGCCCATACCATTGTGTGAACATTACTACCACCGATTTCCAGTGGCTATACAATGGCACCGGGGGAACCAACACCCCAAACCCATCCCCCTCTATCTGCTACCAGTGGCACTCCTCCCAACCATCATTCAATGGTACTGGCTGTGTCACTGACTGCAGTTACATGTCCATCATGCCCAGCCACATACAAGCTGGCTGTGTGGTCAAATTCAAACTCCCTCTCATTTTTTTGGCAGGGGAGGGCGGGTGTTGTGTGGGAGCGACATAATCAACTAATAGATATGTTACAAGTGCAGTGAGTCTTTAACTTCTCATGTTCTCTGTGGCTTACTGCTCTGGTTCGTTCACTAATACACTGTTATTCCCTGTATGTATTTTATATGTAGTAGATGGTGTCCCTACATGGTCCCACATTGCACAGTAATTCATACTGTAGGCTTATACTAAAATGTACACAACAAAATTAACAAATGCATATATTGGGTAAACGTTGCAACTGAACATCTTTTAGAAGCCACTTTGTGGACCTAGGGAATGTTACATGTATACACTCCCTAGTGATGTTTCTGGTTAACAGGAAGAGTGCATTTAGGATGACGTCAACAACTCATAATCACATAACTAGAGGAAGTAATAATTTCCATATCATCTATGTATCTCTTTTTAGAGTTCAGAAAGGAGTTTTATTTTCGGGTACAAAAGTTTATAAAAGGTAACCAGTGGGCTGCAGGCAGAAAACTGAACATTTGCAAATATTTAAAAACCAAAGAAAATAACACCTCATTAGCTACTCTTTCAACGATTTGTCAGAGTATTTGAAGTGAAGCATGTAAATTCCATTAAAAATTAAGCACACTGTTTCATATAGATACATGACAGTGGCAAGGCATCAACTTCTTTAAAACGTGTCAACTGAGGGAAGAGAAAGGCACTTGTTTCATTATTTTCACTTTTGTATAATAAATATATTTTTGAGAGGTATGTCCCAAAATTGAATGCAGTGTGGGATTACGAAATGCACAAGTGCAAAGCAGGCACATTTTACTGTTTCTGTGTTGATGTCTTTACTGAGAATACTAAACGCTTAGTAAAAATTGCTCAGTCCATTTAATGACTTCTCTTTATGTATTCCTTCTGTCTAGTACTATCTGTCAACATACTCTGAGGAATTTTGTGGTTGCATTTTTATGTTTGTATCAACAAGAAGAGTTTTGAGTTGATGAGAACAGTATATTAGTACCACCAGAAAACATGACCAACATACCTTTCTGCATACTTATGGACAGACCATTGCAATGTATAATAAACAGAATTGCTCAGAGTTTAAAAATTCAGGAATTCCTTGTCTTACTACTTGCTCCTTTGACCAACACTTTCACCATTTGTTTGATGATTACCACTTTTTTTGACTCTGTTCAAAAGATGTGATATGAACCAACAACTGCATTTTCCCCTAATTCTATAGTACCATAGTTTCTGAAATGTAATGTATGGCTGCCAAAGTTTGTGAGCTCAAGGAATAGCCTGTTTTGTGTTTTACTTCATAAAGTGCACTATAGAATTAATAAATATGAATATAAAGCTCCATGTATCAATACCCTTTCTCAAAAGACAAACTTTTGCAGACTCAATAAGCAATAACTTCTGAAGAAGCTCTACAAATCAAAGTTGTTGCACTAGCAGCTAACCAACCCACACTAGTTTATGTGGCCAGCTGGTACAGAAACATGGAATATCATTTAAATTACTCTAGTACAGGAATAATTTGCTAACAATTAATGAGAATTCTGAGAATTGTTAACAAGATTCCTTTATTATGTAAAAAACACACATGATAACTTGAAATGAACTTCCTGTGTGCTATACTTTAAAGCGACCATTGAAACAAAACACACCACAGCAACCCCCTGTGAGTTTCCAACAGTTCTGTTACAAAAGTCAGCATGCAATTTGTATGTCTATCTTCCTTTGCCTTTTCAGTAGCTTAATACATGAAAAAAAGCATTGTTCACTGAAATTCTAAGACAGGTAAGTTATTTTGAAGAAAGTAACTTCTTTTGTGATGCACAATATCACCTTTAGAAGGGCAGGTCAGTGATAGTAGCAGAGCTTGACTTAGTTACAAATGTAAGTCAGGGTTTTGAAGACAAAAGAGTCTATAGCACTGGTACCTTGTGACCTTAGTAAGGTATTCAATTGTACCTAATGTAAGGTGGTCCTCAGCAATGTATAATCATATGGTGTTGGGGGAGTGTTGAGCAAATTCTTGAATCCTACCTGAATAGCAGACAGTAGATTGCATCAATGCAGGGAGCAGACTCATTGTCCACAAGTTGAAATAGAGTGCACCATAGCAGCCTGTAATGGGGCCTTTATAGTTCCTGATTTTTGTTAATGACATAAGCACCAATGGGCACACCTTGCAGTTTGCAGATAATAACATTTGTTCTCAAAAAGAGAGTGTGTCGGTCAGTCTTTTCAACAAGTAGAAGCCCCTTTAAGCAAAGGCAATGCCTAGTTTACTATGAACAAGATGAAAATTAATGAATACAAAACACAGAGAATGACACACAGCCTTATTGATACTGGAGCACTGGGTGGCACAGCAGCCATTAAACTCATGGGCTTTTTCATTGATACTACATTAACGTAACAACAGCACACAAAAATTGTATATTCCAAACTTTCCTGGGTTCTGGATCTCCTGAGGAAATTAAAAGGTACTAACAGTTTACCCTCTAATGTTCCAAAGCTGCATGAGACATGGGCTGCTGCTGTGGAGTCACTCTGCAAGCTGCAAGAATATACATTGTTGTACAAAGAAATGCAAAAAAAAAAAAAAAAAAAAATGACCATGTAAACCAATTGTTTCTAGATTAAGAGTTCTGACTGTTTGTAGACAATATTTATTCAACTGCCTTGCTCGTACAAAAATAAATCATGAGCACTACAGAAAGAAAAATAAATCTCATCAACATAGCACTGGTAGTAGAGTCAGTAAAGAAAGCCCTGGATGTTGATTAACGGAAACACAAAGGGTATCCACATGGTGGCTTTCAAACTGCTGAATGCGCTATCTAAGGGTATCCTGTAACAACCAATGGAGCAATTTAGGACAAAAATTTTGCCTGAACTATGCAGCATGTTCTAGTACTGATTTCATAGTTGTCTTATCATTGTGCAGTATATCATAATGTATTTGTTCTCTTTTGTATATTGTATAGCATCAATTGTAGTATCATAGTTTAAATTGAAGTGTTACATTCATTTTATCGTAGAAATACTACTGTAATCTTGATGCATTCTGTTCAGCTATGGCTGGTTAAGAATACAGAGCTGGTAATAAATGGACATGATGTCAGACTGCTTTTTGATGATAATAAACAATGTTATCCAAACCACAGGATTATTTGTGTGGCTCTGTGTTATAATACTGCAAATTTCAGAAGGTGTGAGTGGGCAAGGAAAAAGTTATCTTGGGAGCAGCACAAAGCTTTTACAATGACTGGGTACAGAAGGATTGATGAAAGAAGAAAGTTTGTCATGAATGTTCATGAAGTGATTGTTGAATATTTCACATAAATTTTTTGCTCAGAGGAAACAGCATCTTCATTCTTAATGCATGTTATTGATTGAGATTTTTCCTTTTTACCAACAGTCTCATACCACCTTTGATTTATTACTTGAACTGAGTATAAACTGCCAGTTGTACATTTTATAGGCTTCACAACAGACTTGTTCAGTTTAAAATAGTTATTAAATAACTTGCTGTCTGTAGTTTTACTGTAAGAATATAGCAGTCTCTTATTTCCACAAAAGGTTTGTATTCCTGACATCTGCAGTTTATTGCTAGACATTTTGCATATATTTGGCTTAGATCTAAGTTTGATTGGAAATGCTACATCTTAATGTTTCTACAGAATACTCAAATTCTTGTACCTTACAGTCAACATCACAATCACAATGTACACCCTTCCATCCAGCTTCATGGAGCACATGTGTGAAAGTGAATACTCTATATTACTTTTGATGTAATGCTTCATACTTTCCTGGCAATCTGTCGACACCTTGAGGGGTCAGGTATACTTCCAGGTATCAGCCCTGCACTGCATGTCTATCCTCCTACTGTTCATTTTGCCATCCCTCGGAGGATATGTCTGGGTTAGTTTTGGGAATGTGTTCTGAAGTTTTAGCCCCTGACATCAGAACAGTCCCTCAACTGTTTTTCATTTGCCATCTCCTACCCTTCCTCTGCTTCAACATTTGAGATTCCCCTTTGTTTCTTCTTCCTCCCAAGTGTAACAGGTTATGTGTTATTCCCAACCTCGGGTCGATACATAGGGTTCGCACGTATCCCCTGGTACATGACAGGCCCAGGGAGGGGTGACTGGCTGAGCTCTTACCTTCCCAAATTGCCAATTTGTCACTCTATCCGGAGTTTTGAAGGTGTGACCTGAGGTTTGAACAATCACCTAAGACAGGTGAGCCCCCCTTGGAGGGATCCCAGTTTGAAGGAGCAGGCCATCGGAGATGCTGGGAGTCATGGGAGATTTTCTCACACTGAGTCAATCATCATTTCAGTCTACATCTTGTACTAAATGTAAATGGAATGAAGATGAAGTTTCAAAAAATCTCCCAGCAGTACGTCAGACCTTCATGGTATCACATACTGAAGAAGGTCAGTACTTTGTTACTGTTAATGTGTTTATTATTCAAAAAGGCGTTGATGCAATTGCAGGCCCTGTGAAATCTTGCTCCCATTTATGCAATGGAAATTTGCATTTGGAGTCTGTGATTTCACGTCCAACAATTGCTTGCAGCTTCACTCCTCACAGCCATCCTGTTCATGTTGAGGCCCACTGAATGCTGAATTCTTTGCATGGTGTTATTTACACTAGGCTGCTTGGAGGTTTGACTGAGGGAGAATTCCAAACTTACCTCTCTGATCAGGGCATCACTGCAGTCGATAAGCTAATGAAAAATGTTGATGCAACATTAGTGCCTACATGTACTCTTTTACTCGTGTTTGATTGAGTACTGCTTCCACCAAAGATCAAAGTAGATTGTGAAGTGAACAGGATCCAACTGTACATTCCAAACCCAATGTGTAGGCACCAGTTTCAACATTACAACCAAAGTCACATTTCCTGTTGAAACATGACCAAACGCTTTATTTGTGGTAGGGTTGCTCAGAAGGGTGATTGCCCACACCATCCTCCGTGCTGCATCAATTGCAACAGTGATCATCAGCCTCATTCAGAGAATGTCCCATATATCTTGATGAGTGGGCCATCCAGGAGATCTGGTAGAAGGAAAAAGTGCCTTACCCTGTTGCTTGCAAGTTGTTGGCTAGATAAAAGCCCTGTGTTTCACCATCTGGCACTTACAGTACCAGTCTTGCTACGCCTCGCTCCATGAAGGACCTTGCCACCCAGTCTTGCAGCTTCAAATTCAGCACTGCAGTTGTAAATTCGCCAAGCATTGTGGTTGCATAACTATTTCCTTCCCCTCCAGCTGTGCAACAAATCATCAAATCTTCACCTCCTGCAGTGAAATTACCTGCTACACAACTGGTAGACTGGAAAGGAGAAAAGGAATACTCTCCTGATGATTTTTTATGTAACTCCTGCCAGCAAAGTTCTGAGTCTTCTTCTGCCAACCACAAAAGTTCTAAGAAATCAAACAAAGGCAAACGGTTTTCTCCTTCCCTGACTCAGAACTCCTCTTCAATGGTGTCACTGCATTATACCCCTACCTAGCTGACCTACATTTCACTAGTGCACACTGCCTACCATTTTCCTTACGTAGAATCTGCAGGCCAACTCAGTGAGAATGCCAACACCTCTGTAGACCTCATGGAACAAGATCTGCCAGCCTGTGCACCCTGTAACAGTGAGTCTTCAAAGGCTGGCACTCAGCAGCCACTGAGGTGACAAACCATTTTTTTCCTCATCCCCTTTCACCATTATGACCCTCTTCCAATGGAACATTCATGGCATTAGATCCAAGGAGGAGGAACTATGGCTGCTCTTGGAATTGTAGCGTCCACTCTTTCTCTGCCTCCAAGAAACAAAACTGCATCCTTGGGACTGCTTTGACCTTCCTACCGAGGACAGAATTCCATCTCATGCTGCTCATCTGGGATGACGTTCATAGCCATACCATCTTACTGCCAGCTGTTGCAGTCCACATTAGCCTTCCTCGCTTCACATTTTCTCTTTGCAACGTATACATCCCTCCATCATTTGGTGTCACCAGGACAAACTTCCTCCAGCTTACTGATCAACTCCCTCACCTCTGCTCAGTGTCTTTAATGCACACTGTTCCATTTGCAGCTCTTCCTGAGTCTGTCAGAGAAGTGAATGCTACAATGCAGCCTCTACCTTGAGGGAACTAGATCATTCTCTCACTTCATCTCGATCTTCCACCTCAGGGCTAGAAGATGTTCACATTCAGGTGTTGCAGCACTTTTCTATCACAGCCAAGCACTTTCTCCTTCATACATACAATCGCATTTGGGCAGATGGCACATTTCCCAGATGCTGATGTGAAGTCACTATTGTACACATATCTAAGCCCAGTAAAGACAAACACCTTGCTTCTAGCTACTGCCCCATTTCTCTCATCAGCTGTGTTTGCAAGGTGATAGAACATATGATTTATGGCTGGTTGGTACGGTGGTTCAAATCTCACAATCTACTAACCACTGCACAATGCGGATTTCGAGCGCACCGTTCTGCTGTTGACCAGCTCATCACCCTGTCAACCCATGTCATTAACCGTTTTCTGACAAAATACCCGATGGTGGCCATGTTTTTTGATTTGTTGAAAGCCTATGACACCTGCTGGAGGACTGGTATCCTCTGCACTCTATACATGTGGGGCTTTCAATGCCACCTGGTCTGTTTCATTCAGAAATTTTTAAAGACCAGGTATACAAGGTACGTGTGGGTACATTCTTGCCAGACACCTTCATCCAGGAAAATGGAGTGCCTCATGGCTCCGTCTTGTGTGTCGTACTCTTTGCTACAGCCATTAATCCTACAATGGCCTGTCTCCCACCAGATATCACTGGCTCTCTTTTTGTTGACGATTTTGCAATGTACTGCAGTTCTCCACATTCTTGTATCCTTGAGCAGCGTCTTCAGCAACATCTTGATCGTCTTTACTCATGGAATATTGGCAATAGCTTTAACTTTTCCACTGACAAGACAGTTTGTATGAATTTCTGGCACCGCAATCGGTTTCTTCCACCATCTTTACATCTTGGGCTTGTTGCTTTTCCACCTATGAAAATCCTGGAGCTCATGCTTAACAGAAAATTTTCTTGGTCCTCCCATGTGTCTTACCTGGCTGTACACTTTACCGAGTCTCCTGATGTCTTACATGTTCTAAGCGGTACTTTCTGGGGAGCAGATCGGACCACCCTCCTCCAATTGTACCAATCTCTTGTCCATTCGAAATTAGACTATGTGTGTTTCATTTATTCATCTGCATGTCCATCCATTTTACGCCATCTTAATACAACCAAGCATCACAGAATCTGTTTGGCCACTGGTGCCTTTTACACTAGCCCAATTGAGAGTCTCTATGCAGAAGCTGCCGGACAACTGCTGTTATACTGGTGTGATGTTCTCCTCAGAATATATGCTTGCTGTTTTGTCTCCCATGCCTAGCCACTCATCCTGCACCTCCTTTTTCGATGACTCCCTTGGCTGCCAGTATGGGGCGCATCCCCCTTCTCTGTTATTTCCCAGAGTTTGCTTTCGGCACCTATTCCAGCAGCTTAACTTCACACTCCCTGCTATTTTCAAGGTTGGTATGAACCCTTCACCACCTTGGATTACGTGGGGGCCTGTGTTTATTTTGGACTTCATTTACTTCCTAAGCAAACTTCTCCTGATTTGATCTATCGTAGTAAGTTTCTTGACCCTTGCACACAACATATTGACAGCACATTTGTGTACAGTAATGGTTCTAAGACTGACTTTGGAGTCCTATGTGCTTTCATCGTTGACACCGACCATTTTCGGTATTGGCTTCCAGAACACTGCCCAATATTTACAGCAGAGCTCTTCACCCTGTATCAGGAGGAGGAGGAGGAGGAGATTAGTGTTTAACGTCACGTCGACAACGAGGTCATTAGAGATGGAGCGCAAGCTCGGGTGAGGGAAGGATGGGGAAGGAAATCGGCCGTGCCCTTTCAAAGGAACCATCCCGGCATTTGCTTGAAACGATTTAGGGAAATCACGGAAAACCTAAATCGGGATGGCCGGAGACGGGATTGAACCGTCGTCCTTCCGAATGCGAGTCCAGTGTGCTAACCACTGCGCCACCTTGCTCGGTCTGTATCAGGATACCTAATACATCCAGCAAGACAAGTTTTTATTTGTGTCGTATTCCAGTTCTCTCAGTGCCCTTCAGAACCTCTGTGTGCAGTACAAAGTCCATCCCTTGGTGCAATGGGTCCATGGAGGCTACCATTTTCTCTCTGTTGAGGGAGACACTGTGATGTTCATACAGTCTCCTGGTAATGTCAGTCTGATGGGAAGGCTGCTGATGCTGCTCAAAAGGCTGCAGTCCTCCAACCTCAGTCCGCTAGCTCTTCCAACACTATGGATGATCTCTATGTTGTCGTCCATTGGCAAGTGGTGTCACTTTGGCATCATGAAAAAATGGCTCTAAGCACTATGGGATTTAAATTACGAGATCATCAGTCCCCTAGAAGTAGTACTACTTAAACCTAACTAACCTAAGGACATCATACACATCCATGCCCAAGGCAGGATTCGAACCTGCGACAGAAGCAGCAGCGCAGTTCCGGACTGAAGCGCCTAGAACCACTCAGCCACAGCGGCCAGCTTGGCATCACCATTGGAGCATTCTTCATGGGAACGTGCTCCGGGGAATTAAACCTCTCCCAGTTGCTTGGCCAACCTCATCAAATGAGGATATCGTTTTTGCTAGGTTGCATATTTGGCATTGTTGTTTTAGTCAGTGCTATTTGTTAAGTGATGGTCCCCTGCCGCTTTGTGCTCACTGTTGTCAACCTTTGATGATTCACCATTTCCTGACCGAATATCCTTGTTTTTACCACTTACATTCTCATATATGTTTGCTTTCTGATTTGTAGGCTGTATTAGCAAAGGACGCATGGGTTCATAGCAACATGGCGAATGGCATTTCTTTGGTTCAGGACCATCACTGTCTCTACAGCATATTTTGTGGACCTTATTCTTAGCTTGCTTTCCATCAATCAACTGGGCTTAATGTATAGTCTCTTTTGAGTTCTGTTACTTCTTGATATTCTAAGGTTATGACATGGGAATGTATGACCATAGTTGCTTTTGTGGCCTAAAACAAATAAAACACACACACACACACACACACACACACACACACACACACATATTTTACGAGCTTCCCAAAATCTAAAAACCTGACAATCCTAGATCTCCCATTGTGTGTTGCCATCCAACACTACCGATCTCAATGTCCTTCTGACATAAACCCACTACTTCATTCCTTCTAAACCTTACCAATTACATCCTCACACACAAATACTTCTCCTTTTAGAGGAAGATACACTGCCAGGAAAAAAATCTCAACACCAAAAAATAATTAATGTAGACATGCATGCACTGTGTTGTACAACTTCTTGATGTCAGTTTATGGGATGGAGCTCCATGCTTTTGCACTTGATCAGTCAACACAGGGACGGTTAGTGCTCCTTGTGGATGACACTGGAGATGTTGTTTTATGATGTCCCATATGTGCTTGATTGAATGCTGATCTCGTGATTGAGTAGGCCAATGCAACATTTCATCACTCTGTAGAGCATGTGGGGTTACAACAGTAGTACATACGTGAACTTTATCCTGTTCAAAAATAGCCGGCCGGTGTGGCCAAGCGGTTAAAGGCGCTTCAGTCTGGAACCGCGCAACCGCTATGGTCGCAGGTTTGAATCCTGCCTTGGGCATGGATGTGTGTGATGTCCTTAGGTTAGTTAGGTTTAAGTAGTTCTAAGTTCTAGGGGACTGATGACTTGAGATGTTAAGTCCCATGGTGCTCAGAGCCATTTGAACCATTTTGTTCCAAAAGATTCCCTGTAATGCTGTTCATGAATGGCAGCACAACAGGTTGAATCACCAGATTGACATACAAATTCACAGTCAGGATGCATGGACTAATCACAGGATTTCTTCTGGTGTCATACAAAACCGTACCCCAGATCATAACTCCAGATGTAGGTCCTGTGTGTCTAGCACATGAACAGGTAGATTGCAGGCACTCAACAGGCTTCCTTGTAACCAACACGCATCCATAAGTGGCACTCAGGCAGAACCAACTTTCATCTCAAAACACAACAGACCTCCACCCTGGCCTCCAATGAGCCACTTGACACCACTGAAGCCACAAATGACAGAAGTTTTGGGGTCAGTGGAAGGCACATTACAGGGCATCTGGTTCAGAGCTGTCCTTGAAGCAACCAGTTTGTAACAATTTGTTGTGTCACTGTGGTGCTAACTGCTGCTGAACTTGCTGCTGCAGATGCAGCACAGTTCACCAGAGCCACACACCGAATATGATGGTCTTCCCTCTCGGTAGAGACATGTGACCATCCAGAACCCTCATCTTACTGCAATATCACAGAA
Organism: Schistocerca piceifrons; assembly: GCF_021461385.2. Lineage (NCBI taxonomy): Eukaryota > Metazoa > Arthropoda > Insecta > Orthoptera > Acrididae > Schistocerca > Schistocerca piceifrons. Next base: position 828,653,689 of record NC_060149.1, on the reverse strand, counting down.
GGAACATCCAGTTTCTCATAGCTCTACTACATGAACTCGCTCAAACTCAGTGGGGCGCTGATAATGGCATTTTGTTGCCTTAAAGGTGTACTTGACTAACATCAACTCATTATGTTTAGTCCTAAAGGTCACAAATGCTATGGTCATTACAGCGTGTGTTTAATGAAACCTGATTTGCATCCTCATCCTCGTAGTGGCACTACTAGTGGCCCTCTTATGCGACAGTGACAGCAATATGCAGTTAACAGTGCGCATTATATAACTTGCTATACAATCACCAAAACGAATTATACTGTCCAGTAAGATGACACTTTGCATTTACATATGTGACACATGGGTGTCATGCACATGATGTCAGAGCACAGATTTTCACATGAGGTACTAGGTCTTTGATATTTACCCTGGACTTTGACTCTGAATGTTATAGTATGTTTCTGAGAGCTAGGGTGTCACAGAACTTTCTGATGCATTGATGTTGTTCGTTTGGTATTACTTCCATGAGTCTAACACAACTCAACATAGAGATTTTACCTGGTTGCTCACCATTCACAGACTTTCACTTTAATCAACATAAGTACCTCACTAACAAGTTAAATTCTGCTTGCTTTGCATTATTAGTAGAGAGTGTAGCAGAACTGTCTACTTTGCTTACATCAATTCGGCTATCACCTATGGTCTAACCCTCTGGGGTCATAATAAGGCAAACGTGAAAAACCATATTCACCTTACAAAAACGGGCTGTTAGAATAATTTCAAACAGTACAAGGCTAACACCTTCCAAACAGTTATTGCAACACTTAAATATTCTACTCTTACCATGCCTTACATAAAAAAAGTGTTGTTAATATAAAAATGCACATTGATAATTATAAAACCAACTAAGATCCTCATTCCTACAATACAAGAATGTGCAATGACATCCACATAAAAAGAGTAAACAAGGCTTTTAACACAACAACAAACCAATATTCAGGGTACTATTTTGTACAACAAATTTCCAACTCAGCTAAGAGAAATAAAAACATTGTCTACATTCAAGGAAACAATATTTAAATTCTTAATGACCAACTGCTATTACAGTATAAATGAATACCTGCCCTTGTAGCAAGTAACTACATTCATTTACTGTAAGTTAATAATACCACAAATCAAATGCTTGTCACAGCCTCAATGAAAATTTTTCTGAACAAAAGTGTTAATCAGTTATTTACTTGTAATGTATTTCACGTAAACGATCCTTCTCATACTTTTACATTGTTACAGTAATCAAAGTTGCACTGCCCAAAAATATTGTGATGGGTACAATGAACCATTGTAGTATGTAGGAAACTGTACACCCTTATCTTATTTTTGTTATACTATGTTCTTTAACAAAATCCATACAATGTACATAGTTGCTGAATGAATAAACTACTACTACTAATACTACTACTACACAGAATGTTGATTTTGAGGGAGGGGTGGCTATTTAAAGACAGGCACAAGAACATTATGTGATTTATAAAATTACTCAATGTTTTTAAATTTTGCTAAGTTAGATTTCACTATTTTGTGTGGACTTGCGGACTTTACTATTATCTCGTTTATGAGAAATACTTCAGGTTAATAAATGATAAAAGCATGTGGAACATCATTACGTTTTTGTAGTCTGAAATCCCCTATCTACAAGTAAGGCATCTATTCTGAAATCCATATTTTATGATCTTCAGTTATCCAAAATCTTAATTAGTGACTGAATTAATCAGTGAGAGTTGTTCTCTGATTCAGAAAAAAATATAGCAAAAAAATTATGTCTTCTAAGTTCAAAATCTTGCCGATATTAAAGCAAAATAGGCCATTCAAATTATGAGTGTCCAAACATTAATTTGCCATAACATTTAATTTCTGAGCTTTCTAATGAAAATATGCCATTTTAATCAGGAAGATAAATACAAACAATTGAACAATTTTAAATGGCATTTCACATAAATAAAAGTTTTACATATTCCTGTATATCTTACATATTGCATGTATGACAGCAATAAATACAGAATGAAAAAGTGAATGAATTTCAGTTATTCATGTGGGCAGAAAACACAACAGTTGGCGTATTTTACAACTTGCTATATCTCTTCACCCTCCAACTGAATTAAACAGACTGTTATTGACAATTAGCTTACTGGATAATTCAGTGGTCTATAAGAGTCTATTACATGTATCAAAATACATAAAAAAGAAACAATGTTACCGTAATGCTTTAAACTAATTTTCAAATCAGGTATCCTAAATAAATGTTACCTAACAGCTTCCCCTGGCCATCTTATGACATAAAATTTTACAAAATTTCTAAACATACAAGTGCATAGCATTATATGTACATAACTATAATATTTCAAAACACATTTATATCAGAGAACTTCATGGGCCATAACTTATTCTTCATATTTCCCAATTTTTTCACTGTGTTAACACAGTTCATTACTCATTATTGGCACCATCTTCACAAAAACCACTCTCACGGTTTGCTGTAGATCCTTTCTGTGATTTCTCCTTCAAATTTTCACTCACGTCCATTGTATTGTATTGTACTGATGCAAAGTGGTGTTCAGCATTTACAAACAAGGATAGACAAACAAATTTCCTAAATTAGTGCACTAGTAATTTCTATCTCTATTTTTCTAGTAAGAATGATTATTCATTAATTGGAAATTTACTTATTATAAATGAACATAACTGTCAGTATAATGTCACACAGAAAATTTACAACAACACATGTATACAAATCAAATGAGAATGGAAGCTGCTTTATTTACTCAACTGGTCTCCTCTGACTCTGGCCAATTAACCTTCTCGAAATGAAGTTAGTGAAATACTCTGCATGTTTAATTTCTGTTAGAAAATAACAACATCAAAGAAATGAACTGTGCAGCAATTTATATTAAACAAGTCACTAAATAAATTAGTAATTCACATAGCTTCATTAAATAATTTTTAGTATTTTATCATTTTTTTTATAAAAGAATCACTCTGTTTCTGACAACAGTGCTGTAATGTCCAGCAGCTTCTCAACAAGTAATGTCATATTTCTCGGGCATGTCATCACAACAAAAGAACATTCTCTTGTATATCATTTCACTTTACAATTTATCAATGCTCATTATACTGCTTATTTATTCCCTTACAAACATGTTGACTGAAGAGATACTTTTGCAAAAGAAACTATTACAATGACAGGGTCCCTAACTATTGCTGTTTCATATATACTTCATAGTACTTCATATTCACTTTATATTTCACCAAATCATTATTATATACTTCTCCATTACATAATACATTGCTGCTTCATATATTTCATTCTGCTTGGCTTTATACACAAAAAAATGACTATTTGATAGTTCTCAACAGCAACCACCCACATTAACAGCAAGACGTTACTCTCTACCACATAGCAGAGAAAAACTTATTCAAATGATCACTTTATTTTCCTCGTGTCTGAAGAGCAAGTCTCTGACACACTTTGTTCTCACTGAAATTTAGTGTATGCAACATTTATTTTTACTGCAATATTCTTAATCTTGGTCTGAAAGACTTATAATATGGTACACACGTATTGAAAAGATGAACTTTCATACAGACAACTGAACGTAATTACATTTTACATTGGACCAATGGCTTTCTGGGTTAACTGCTTCTCAAAGCTAATTGGACCATCACAATTATAAACAATTCAAGAGTAAAAAAAATTTTTTTTTTGTACCATAAATATGTTCCATTAGGTGGGCTGTACTGAGTGAGCTAATATGAATGTTGTCTATTAGCCACATTTGCAGATATAGATAAAAAACTGAAATCCACTAGTAAGAGTAATTTATTTTTGCATTTAACAATTTCTCCTACAGTTTTACTTGTTTGACTTAGGTTAAGTGTTTATTGCTTTATGACACTCCATGAAATATGAGCTGTGGATGGAGTCATTTTCCTTTCATGTTGAAGATTGTTGATAAAGTGAAGCTGGAATTAAATGTATCAGTAAAATCTGCGGTTAAGGGGATTGGTTCAGTTAACACCAAACAATTTTATACAAACATCTAATAAATTACATAAATGTAAGCTTTGCACTTTCAAGTAAAATCCATTTTTCATGCAGTTTCATTTACTTTCTGTTGGAAAATGCCTGAAAATTCACCTTTATGTTGACCTCTAAAGGCTACATATAGGAGTGCTTGTTCTGATTTCATGAGTAATTTCAAAGAAACATATTCTAGTGCCCAAGAATTACCACATATAACATTACAGCCCTTGTTGGTTTATTGGTCCATCTGTAAGCAATTTTCATGCAGTTGATGTCGTCATTTTACATACACTATATAACTACAAAAAAAGTCATACATTTTTAACATTCTGAATGAGTAAATATGTTTTATACTGCACACGTTTAGTAGTCATTAAACATAAATGTGTCATGCAGAATGACAAAAGGAGATACTGTATGTGTAACACAATACACATGCTAAGAAAAACATTTTAACAAATATAAATGAAACAGGCTTAATACATGTTAACCATTGGGAAAATGCATTATGTAAATAAAGCACAACAGCATGGTACAATAACATTTTCAGAAGAACTTATGTAATAGGGTGGTCATGTCATAGAGCAGTTAGCTATTGAGTAAAAATACATTATGTAAATAAAGCACAACTGCTTGGTACAATAACATTTTCAGAAGTGCTCATGTAATATGGTGGTCATGTCATACAGCAGTTTTAATAGATTACATCATTTTTATTACATACTGTAAATTCTTCTATTGTATAGGATGCTTTTTGTCCAAGCCACCTTTTTGTAATATTTTTGAAGACATTCAATGATACACTGTGTGCTGTAGGTGGTAGCATGTTAAATAATTGTATCCCTGTGTATGTGTAACTGTTTTGGGTTTTTTTAAGCCTAGCAACTGGTGTAGCATTTCCTTTGGTATTTACTGCCTCTGACATTTGGAAAGGCTTTAGTGTTAGTAGTATCAAACATATCAGTTCACACATATTTAATGCCTATGATTTTTTATCGTCTTACATACCAGACAGACATCTCCCAATTTGGCAACAAATAACAAGTATTTCACTGGGAGAACATGCAAGCACATCTGCAGATGACAATGTTGAGAATCTTGGACACCAGCCAGAAGATAAGCAAACAGAAATTACACATACATTATGAGTTTGGCAATGTACTAAGACGGGTGCAAGGAAAACAATGAGACATAGAAGGAAACGAAAACAAACTGTCCTTAATAGTACAACAGTTCATCAATGGACACAGGCAGCAGCAGAAGACAGAAGAGCACAGCTATTGCCAAAAAGGCATAAATTAAATTAAGTAGGCCAAATACTGGCAGAAAGCAGCAGTAGCTGTGAAGATCCTGATCATGTCCAGTACGTTGATTCCTTTGATGCTAACTTGTACACAAGTGGCTTTGAAAATATTGAAATAGTGCAGAAAGGTGACTTCATTGTAGTTAAGGTACAAGATAAAACTGCCGCAAGTAGTCACAATTATTTGCTGGAGTGATTAAAATGTATGTTGACGACTGTGAAGTAAAATTATGTAAGACTAGTTTATAATACAAAATTTGCAGCTGCAGAAAAAGAAGAAGATACCTTTGTTGCGTCAAATGAAATAATTACCAAACTATCCAACGCACTAGGTCTCACTATGAAGACACGATTTGGTTCCGGAATAATATCACTAAACTCAGTGTGCACTAGTTCTATTATTTCTATCATTTTTTTCATTAATATACTCATAAATGTGTGTTTATCATTGTTACAAAAGTTGTTGCAATTTTTTGGTATTTATGGTCAAGTAATTCATTTATTTAATTGAGAGGTCCAATTAACACTGTAATATGGTCCAGGTTCCAACTGTTGTCTGCTACATACCTGCAGAGCAGCAAGTTATGTATTTAGCTTTTTCTGTGCTTTCTTAGGAGTCCTGGGGTGTGAAGGATGTTTAAATGCTTTGGTGCAGATGCAGGAGAAGCTGGCCACAGTTTGCGAACAGCTGAAGGTACTTTTGGCTACAGTCAGCGACCCTGAGTCTGCTGCCTTGAGGTGTAGCAGTGGTGGATCATCCGATATATCACATGGGAAACTTCAGGTGTCACTTGTTTGACCCACAGGCTCTGCTACTGAGGCAGCCTCCAGATGGCCCAGCAAGGGGTGTCCGCCTTGACTGCAGTGAGAATTGTGGGTGATAATGCTTTCACATCAGTCTTTCAGCAAGGTCTGAGCAGGCAAATGGGGGTTGGGGTTTGCTGTGTATTGGGATCTCCACAGTTAAGTATGTTATAGAGCCTCATAGAGAAATAGCATTCAGGGCCTGCAAGAAAGCCAATGTGTACTGAATACATCTGCCAGAAGGCCACATCCAAAAAAGTGGAGGAATCCTTGCATGCAGCTATCAAGCATGCAGGCTGCAGTCATCTGTGAGTTCTGGCTGGTTTTGGCACCAATGATGCCTGTTACATAAGTTCTGAGCCTATCCTCAGTTCATACCAGTGGCTCGTGGAAGTGGACAAGCCTGCTGGCCTTGCCTGTGGGGTGCAACCAGAGCTGGCAATTTGCAGCATTGTTTCCAGAAGTGATTGGGTTCCTTTGGTTTGGAGACCAGTGGAGTGTCTCAACCAAAGGCTATGTTGGCTCCGTGATGATCTGGGCTGCAGATTTCTGGAGCTATGTTATTGGGTGGAGAGTTGTAGGACTCCTCTTGACAGGTCAGGGGTGCACTACACAAAGGTAGGAGCTACTCGGGGAGCAAGAGTATTTGTGGAGTGCACAAGGGGTTTTTTTAAAGGCTAGGTGATAGTTTGTACTTGTATTTCTATTTTATTTGTCTCATAACATACATTTACAAATCTACTGATGATGCTGTACAGGAGACACATAAATTTTAGCCTTACAATGTACATAATTACACAATTCCCTACCACTATTTTTACCAGTACTGGTTGATATTGTTTTTCTTATGATGTGATAGTACATTATCTTTACATATGTGTACAATATTGTGCACAATGCCATAATATTAAACAATCACACTAGTCAAATGATGATTTCATCATTCATAAATTCCTCAGTTGAATAGTAGTATTTTCCACCAGGAGGTCACATAGTTTTCTCTTTAGCGAACCTATCTCCATCGTCAGTACATCTCTACCCTTGAGATTATTGTAAATTTTCAGTCCCATGTACTAGGGTGTCCATTGGTAGAGTTTCAAGAGCTGTTGTGGAAGCATGAAATTATCTTTGTGTCTAGTGATGTACATATGTTTGAAATGGTTTTCTTCCCTTAGCTCAGGTTTATTATGTAAAAAGATGATAATTTCAAATATGTACAGTGAAGGGATAGGTAATATTTTTAGGTTATTGAATAATGGGTGGAAGGATGTTCTGGGAGGGGCAGCAGACATTTTTCTAACAACTCTTTTTTAAAGTAGCAGGATTCGTGGCATGTAGCTTGAATTTCCCCAAAAAATTAAACCGTATCTAATTACAGATTCAAAGTAACTATGGTTCATCATTGCAGCTTGTGTCTGTTATACCAGATCCATTGCAAAGGCAAGACTGTTTAATGTTGCAGTTAATAATCTATATGTGCTTGCCAGCTTAGATTTTTGTCCAAGTTTAGTCCCAAGAATTTAAAGGACTGAGCTTGGTCCATAACTTGATTTTTATGTACAATACTCAAGTCACTGAGTTTTGATTGATTGGTTCTACATTGTGTAAACAAGGTCTTTGAAAAGTTAAGTTTATGGCCATTATGTTGAAACCATGTATCTAGGTTGTTTAGTGTGTTTATAACACCATCCAGAATTTCTCCCACATTTTGTTTTTCAAGGAGTACATAAGTACTATCAGCAAACATGACTGGCTAGGCACTGATATTAAGAAACTAGACTAAACTCCATCCGAACAGGCATTGGAAGGCCCAACGGTACCGACCGGCCGCTGTATCATCCTCAGCCCACCAGCATCACTGGATGCGGATATGGAGGGGCATGTAGTCACCCCATCACTCTCCCGGCAGTATGTCAGTTTACGAGACCGGAGTTGCTACTTCTCAATCAAGTAGCTCTAAGTTTCCTTACAAGGGCTGAGTGCATCCATCCAAGTGCTAGCCTATTCCAACAGTACTTAACATCGGTGATCTGATGGGAACAGGTGTTACCACTGCAGGAAGGCCATTTGCATTGATACTAAGAGGTAAATCATTTATGTAAAAGAGAGACAATGTTGGCCCTAAGATTCAGCCTTGAGGGACTCCTTGTGGTATTGTACTCCACTGAGATGTGTAATTTACGATGTTAGATGTTATGATTACCCTTTGCTTCCTGTTTGTCAGATAAGATCTGAGCCACTGCAGAGCATTTGGTCTGACGCCATATCTGTCTAGTTTATGAAGCAGCATGAAGTGATTCCCAGAATCGAATGCCTTTGAAAGGTCGCAGAAGGCACCTGCTACTTTGTTGCTTTTATCTAGTGATGAGCAGATTTTTTCAATGAATTCATTAACAACACTCATGGTGCTTTTCCCTTTTTGGAACCCATCCTTGTTTTTAAGAATAAAACCATGTTTCACAATAAAATTTATTATATGGACAGCAGCTATTTTTCCAAATACTTTGTATAGCACTGGGAGGATAGAGATGAGGTGGTAATTTCACATACACTCTATTGATCCTTTTTTGTGCAGTGGTTTTACCTCTGCATACTTAAGCACATCAGGGAAGTTTGCTTGCTCAAATGACTGATTGATTATTAAGGACAGAGGGTGTGCTATTTTACCAAATACAAATTTAATTACTTTGGTGGGTATTTGATCCCATCCTGGAGCATTTTTGTTTGTTAATGACAAAATAGCATTTTTACATCTTCAGCTGAGATTTTACTAAATATCACAAAGTGGTCACTATTATTGTTTAGGCCAAAGCAATTCACACTGTTTTGATAAGTAATCACATTTACACCAAATTTTGTTACATTTATGAGAAACTTATTAAAACATTGAGCTATTTGAGAAGAGTTTGAAATAGTAACGTTGTTTTGTATGTTTTTTGAAATTTCCTGGTGGTTAACTGTTGTACCTAATTCTGATTTAATAAAAGACCATACTGCTTTAGTTTTATTATTATGTCCTAAAATGTGTGCAAGGGATAAGTCCCTGCAGACGCGCTATCCTCTGTGCCCACAGTGGCTCAGATGGATAGAGCGTCTGCCATGTAAGCAGGAGATCCCGGGTTCGAGTCCCGGTCGGGGCACACATTTTCAACATGTCCCCAATGAAGTACATCAACGCCTGTTTGCAGCTAGGGTGTCCATTTAATTATCATTTCACTTGTAATTGAATTAACAGCAACTCTTACAGGCGTACCTTCTACATGAAGAATAGAAATCTTTACAAAACTGACTCATTCCTCATATGATTTGTTCACTGCATGAAATAGAAACAAACACTATAAGTATCAATGAGCACACTGTACCATATAGTATTTAGTATTGCAGTTTTGGACAACCTGTTTTTCCAGTTGGAAATTAAGTATCTTACAAAATGCTTTCTTTAATGTGCACTCCTCTCATATTTAGTTACATGGGTAGCCACATTTTATGTTTAATGCCTTATTACGAAGCTTCTCTTCATCATTAGGGATTCTACAGTTGGCCAGTGAAATTATATTGCTGGTATTCTTTGGTAATTTTGAAGTCTCATTCTCTGAAATTGGTTGGAGATTTAACCTAATATTTAAGTAATGGGCATGACACCATTGATTTAAACTTGAGATTACTTCACATTTCTTAGCACCAAAACATATAATGATGAATATTTACTTCTGCTATCAACTATTTTTATAGTTCAAGTAAACCAAGTCAGCTACCACGCTTGATGAACTCTAAACAGCAGCAGGTTCTTTCCATGATGAAGTCATCATTCAAGTCTACAAAAAATAGATCTTCACAAAATAGCATTTGATAGAACTCCGTCACTGAAGCTTTACTAACACTTTAATGCAGAGATGTTACATGGACATCTACAGCCAGATTTTCCAAACAAGTGCATGAAATAATCACACTCAGTGAGTGTAACAGTAAGATCTGCTCATGTTAGTGACTTTGACATTGAAATGTGGAATGGATGAGTGCATGCTATGAATTTTTACAGTGAGATATTAAGATGAAAATAGCTAATCAAGACTCTGCCAAGGAGAAGTTACTGTAACAATTACTGGGAGCAAAATTCCTACTGCTATATAAAGAGGACAATGTCAAAATTAGTGGCAATGACATTATGGGAAGGCAAGTAATAATTTGGTTTATCTATGTGATAGATGATTGGGAAGTAAATAAAGTTGGGTGGAATATTTTATTGATACCAGATGCACTGCTGTGGGAATTTACCGAGCTTCTTGGAAATTTCACAGTATGGTAGTTTTCTTAATTGCCAAATTACTCTGATAAAATTATTTTCCAGTTCAGAAAAATTAGAGCAAGAAATTTATAACTACAGTTATAATGTCATAAACATACTTAATGGTCCAAATAATAATATTTTCTGGGTGGTGGAAACTTTAATTACGAATAACTTTTTAGTTAATGAATTTTCACACATAATAAAATGTGTCAATGAAAGAGTTATATGAGGACTTTCAAATAATTGATGTCATTCTGGAAATAAACAATTGTTACCTCACGATGTGTTTCTGCACATATGGCTTTTAAATAAAGATTTCTCTTAAAGGAACATGTACAGTGAGAAATTAACTATATCATTGGCATTAGCAGAACTCCAACCAATGAATAATGAATTTTACTGAAATGCACCTCAAATATGAATTTGGGTGCTTTATGTAAATGTGATACATCTACTACCAGCATAATACAAAAAGGAAATAGCAAAGTTATGTGAGGAGTAGAGTTATAGTAAATTGAGTTATCCACATTTGCTAAGTTTCAAGTTCCTCAACTGTACAGTGAAACATGTCTTCTACTGCCCCCACCTCAAAAAAGTGAGTCTACAGTTCTCAAATCCAAAATGGTGCATGTAAATCAGTGTTTATGAAGTTACTGTTGATTGCTTTAGTACTGCAGATAAGCTAGCTGGATTATGAAAACCACCAAATTTGGGAATCTTTAACCTAGCATACAGATGCAAGTTTTTGAGGTTAACACAGTATTTAAAATAATAATAATAAAATGCTGTAAAATAATAACAGAGCACTTGCTTACATAGTACACAGATCTACAAAAGCAAACTTAGCGATAGTGGCACGCAAGGACAGTCAAATTAATATGAAAAATATGGGAAAAAAGTAAGTAAACTATCCATTAATACAGAAGTAATTGCCATAGTTGTTACATGTAATCCACTGTAAGGCAAGGTGGTCAATGTATTTATGGAAAACTGTTGGCAGTTGCATCTGGAAACATAATTGTACCAAGGCATGCACGTCTTTATCTGAAGCAAAGGACAGCCATGAATATCTTTCTTCGGGGCTCTAAAAATATGGAAATCATATGGGGAGAGATTGGGACTTTACAGAGAAAATTTAAGGGTTTTCCCAGCAAAACGTCTGCAGCACACACTATACAACCTTAGCAGGCATTTTATTGGCAGGTTGCTTCAACTATGCTGCAGAGTTTTGTCTGGGAAGCTTTCACACAACCTCCATTCAATCCCAGTCTCATGTGATTTCCATATTTTGGGAGCCCTGAAGAAAAACTTTCTTGGCCATCCGTTTGCTTCACACCAAGAGGTGCACACACAGGTACAGTCATGATTCTGTAGACAACTGCAAAACATTTTTCCATGAAGGAATTGACTATCTTGTCTTGCAGTGACATAAATGTATTCACAGCTATGGTGATTACTTTTGAAATAATAAACAGTTTACTTACTTTTTTCTCATCAGTCTTGTTTTCATTTGATTGCCCATTATACATGGAGCTTTCATCTCATGAACTCTTCCTCAAGTTTTGTATCAGTGTAACCAAACACACTACAAAAAGAGATGAATGTAACACGGTTCAGATCCCATCAAGAGCCAATCACAAAATATTTTGATTTCATTCATGACTTTTAAATTATTTTCTAATTCTGGTATGTTGACTCAATGGTAAATCTATAGTGGCAGATTCATGATTAGGTGGGGTTTCTTAATTAACACATACTAATATAACAATGAAAACAAATTATTGATAAAATTATTTAATTAGATAGATAAAATATCTACTCACCAAGTGCTGGCAGAACACACACATAAAACTGTTGTGATTGGCAAGTTCTCAAAGTCAGTGGCTCCTCCTCCAGGCAGAAGGATTAAAGAGGAAGGAAGAAGTGTGAAGCAAAAGGACTGGAGAGGTCTAGGAAAAGGGGTAGATTTTGGGAAAGTCACCCAGAACCATGTGTCTCAGGAGACTTACTGTACAGGATGAGAAGGAAAGACAGACTGTTGACAACTGAATTGGACGAGATTTGAAAATCTGAGAGCTTAAAGGCAGAAGACAGGGTAATATGCAAGACAGAGATTACTACTAAAACATCATGCATGAGTTAATAAGCATGAGAAGCTAAGTGCTTTGTACGTAACAGAGGTGGGGGGGGGGGGGGTGAAAAATAGATGTGAAAGACAACAAAAGATGTAGAAAACTAAAATGGAGTGAAGCAAAGAGTAGTTACAGTGAAGAAAAGCTGAGAAGGAAGATATTAATGTAAATTAAGGCCAGGTGGGGGGCAAGAACCAAGGACATGTTGTAGTGTTAGTTTCCAAATGCGGAGTTCTGAGAAACTGGTGTCCAGTGGGAAGAATCCACATGGCCCACATGGTGAAACAGGCATCAAGGTCATGAATGTAATGTTGTAGAGCATGGTCTGCAACAGGATATTGTGAGTTGCCAGTACATACCCTGTGCGTATGACTATTCATCGTAATTGATAATTTGGTGGGAGTCATGCCAATGTAGGAGGTTGAACAGTGTTTACATAACAGCTAGTATATGGTGTGTGTCGTTTCACAGGTGGCTCTCCCTTTTTTTTTTTTTTTTTTGCCAGTTACAGGGCTGTTATAGGTGGTGGTAGGAGGGTGCATAGGGCAAGTCTTGCAGTGGGGACGGTCACAGGGGTAGGAGCCATACAGTAGCAAGATGTCTGCAGGTGGAGCAAAGGGTCTGACAAGAATGTTGCAGAGATTTGGGTAGGGGGGTGTTGGAAAGCTATTCTAGGTTGTTGTTGTTGTTGTTGTGGTCTTCAGTCCTGAGACTGGTTTGATGCAGCTCTCCATGCTACTCTATCCTGTGCAAGCTTTTTCATCTCCCAGTACCTACTGCAACCTACATCATTCTGAATCTGCTTAGTGTATTCATCTCTTGGTCTCCCTCTACGATTTTTACCCTCCACGCTGCCCTCCAATACTAAATTGGTGATCCCTTGAGGCCTCAGAACATGTCCTACCAACCGATCCCTTCTTCTGGTCAAGTTGTGCCACGAACTTCTCTTCTCCCCAATCCTATTCAATACTTCCTCATTAGTTATGTGATCTACCCATCTAATCTTCAGCATTCTTCTGTAGCACCACATTTCGAAAGCTTCTATTCTCTTCTTGTCCAAACTATTTATCGTCCATGTTTCACTTCCATACATGGCTACACTCCATACGAATACTTTCAGAAATGACTTCCTGACACTTAAATCTATACTGGATGTTAACAAATTTCTCTTCTTCAGAAACGCTTTCCTTGCCATTGCCAGCCTACATTTTATATCCTCTCTACTTCGACCATCATCAGTTATTTTGCTCCCCAAATAGCAAAACTCCTTTACTACTTTAAGTGCCTCATTTCCTAATCTAATTCCCTCAGCATCAGCCGAATTAATTAGACTACATTCCATTATCCTTGTTTTGCTTTTGTTGATGTTCATCTTATAGCCTCCTTTCAAGACACTGTCCATTCCATTCAACTGCTCTTCCAAGTCCTTTGCTGTCTCTGACAGAATTACAATGTCATCGGCGAACCTCAAAGTTTTTATTTCTTCTCCATGAATTTTAATACCTACTCTGATTTTTTCTTTTGTTTCCTTTACTGCTTGCTCAATATACAGATTGAACAACATCGGGGAGAGGCTACAACCCTGTCTTACTCCCTTCCCAACCACTGCTTCCCTTTCATGTCCCTCGACTCTTATAACTGCCATCTGGTTTCTGTACAAATTGTAAATAGCCTTTCGCTCCCTGTAGTTTACCCCTGCCACCTTCAGAATTTGAAAGAGAGTATTCCAGTCAACATTGTCAAAAGCTTTCTCTAAGTCTACAAATGCTAGAAACGTAGCTTTGCCTTTCCTTAATCTTTCTTCTAAGATAAGTCGTAAGGTCAGTATTGCCTCACGTGTTCCAGTGTTTCTACGGAATCCAAACTGATCTTCCCCGAGGTTGGCTTCTACTAGTTTTTCCATTCGTCTGTAAAGAATTCGTGTTAGTATTTTGCAGCTGTGACTTATTAAGCTGATAGTTCGGTAATTTTCACATCTGTCAACACCTGCTTTCTTTGGGATTGGAATTATTATATTCTTCTTGAAGTCTGAGGGTATTTCGCCTGTTTCATACATCTTGCTCACCAGATGGTAGAGTTTTGTCAGGACTGGCTCTCCCACGGCCGTCAGTAGTTCCAATGGAATATTGTCTACTCCGGGAGCCTTGTTTCGACTCAGGTCTTTCAGTGCTCTGTCAAACTCTTCACGCAGTATCGTATCTCCCATTTCATCTTCATCTACATCCTCTTCCATTTCCATAATATTGTCCTCAAGTACATCGCCCTTGTATAGACCCTCTATATACTCCTTCCACCTTTCTGCTTTCCCTTCTTTGCTTAGAACTGGGTTTCCATCTGAGCTCTTGATATTCATACAAGTCGTTCTCTTATCTCCAAAGGTCTCTTTAATTTTCCTGTAGGCGGTATCTATCTTACCCCTAGTGAGATAGGCCTCTACATCCTTACATTTGTCCTCTAGCCATCCCTGCTTAGCCATTTTGCACTTCCTGTCGATCTCATTTTTGAGACGTTTGTATTCCTTTTTGCCTGTTTCACTTACTGCATTTTTATATTTTCTCCTTTCATCAATTAAATTCAGTATTTCTTCTGTTACCCAAGGATTTCTACTAGCCCTTGTCTTTTTACCTACTTGATCCTCTGCTGCCTTCACTACTTCATCCCTCAAAGCTACCCATTCTTCTTCTACTGTATTTATTTCCCCCATTCCTGTCAATTGCTCCCTTATGCTCTCCCTGAATCTCTGTACAACCTCTGGTTCTTTTAGTTTATCCAGGTCCCATCTCCTTAAATTCCCACCTTTTTGCAGTTTCTTCAGTTTTAATCTACAGGTCATAACCAATAGATTGTGGTCAGAGTCCACATCTGCCCCTGGAAATGTCTTACAATTTAAAACCTGGTTCCTAAATCTCTGTCTTACCATTATATAATCTATCTGATACCTTTTAGTATCTCCAGGGTTCTTCCATGTATACAACCTTCTTTCATGATTCTTAAACCAAGTGTTAGTTATGATTATGTTGTGCTCTGTGCAAAATTCGACCAGGCGGCTTCCTCTTTCATTTCTGTCCCCCAATCCATATTCACCTACTATGTTTCCTTCTCTCCCTTTTCCTACACTCGAATTCCAGTCACCCATGACTATTAAATTTTCGTCTCCCTTCACAATCTGAATAATTTCTTTTATTTCATCATACATTTCTTCAATTTCTTCGTCATCTGCAGAGCTAGTTGGCAAATAAACTTGTACTACTGTAGTAGGCATGGGCTTCATATCTATCTTGGCCACAATTATGCGTTCACTATGCTGTTTGTAGTAGCTTACCCGCATTCCTATTTTCCTATTCATTATTAAACCTACTCCTGCATTACCCCTATTTGATTTTGTGTTTATAACCCTGTAGTCACCTGACCAGAAGTCTTGTTCCTCCTGCCACCAAACTTCACTAATTCCCACTATATCTAACTTCAACCTATCCATTTCCCTTTTTAAATTTTCTAACCTACCTGCCCGATTAAGGGATCTGACATTCCACGCTCCGATCCGTAGAACGCCAGTTATCTTTCTCCTGATAATGACATCCTCTTGAGTAGTCCCCTCCCGGAGATCCGAATGGGGGACTATTTTACCTCCGGAATATTTTACCCAAGAGGACGCCATCATCATGTAATCATACAGTAAAGCTGCATGCCCTCGGGAAAAATTACGGCTGTAGTTTCCCCTTGCTTTCAGCCGTTCGCAGTACCAGCACAGCAAGGCCGTTTTGGTTATTGTTACAAGGCCAGATCAGTCAATCATCCAGACTGTTGCCCTTGCAACTACTGAAAAGGCTGCTGCCCCTCTTCAGGAACCACACGTTTGTCTGGCCTCTCAAGAGATACCCCTCCGTTGTGGTTGCACCTACGGTACGGCTATCTGTATCGCTGAAGCACGCAAGCCTCCCCACCAACGGCAAGGTCCATGGTTCATGGGGGGGAGGCTATTCTAGGTGTGGTGGGCAAAATGTCAGACAGGTCATCATTTTAGGAAGTCTTGGCCCAGTCAAAGTAGCTGATTAATGTATTCCAGAGCAGGATAATACTGAGTCACCAATAGTGTGCTCTGAAGGTGTTTTGTGGAGGGATCAGCAGTACCAAGACTGGATGCGATGGCCCGGGAAACCTTTTTAAATAGGCTGGTGAGGTAATTACGTGCAGTTATGGCTGAGGTGAGTATGGTGGTGTATTTCTGTAATGGAGTCTGCAACCGAACAAATACATGTGCCTTGGATGCCAAAGCTGTATGCAGTCCACAACAATCAATCTTTCCTTCTCATTCCATATGGTAAGTCTCCCCTGAGCAACAGTTCTTGGTGACTTGCCCAAAATCTACCCATTTTTCTAGACATCTCCAGTCTTTTTCCTTCACCCTGCTTCCTTCTCCTTCGGCCCTTCTGCCTGCAGAAGCAGCCACTGGCTCCAAAACCTTGCCAATCGCAACAGTCTTATGTGTGTGTTCTCCTGCTGCTTGGCAAGTAGATTTTTTTATCTATCCAATTAAATAATTTTAACACATGCCAAGATAGATTTTTCCATGTGAGTAGTGCAAACCTTCCCTTCTGTCTACCCCCGCCCCCCCAACCCCCCCCCCCCCCCCAACAACCCCAAACACACAGAAATTCATGAGACCAATTTCTTTTACCGGTTTCTTTGGTTTGGGTGGCAGTGGGGAGTAAGGACGTAACTGACAAAATACACATAAAACTGGACATTATATAAATCCATACTGGAGATGCTGAGTCACATATAGGCACAACAAGAAGAATGTCAAACAAAGCTTTCAGTCAAAGACACACCTGACCACTGTCTCTGGCTGCCAAGGCCAGCCTGTGAGCAGCACTGCACGATGCTCAAATTTTGCCTTGGCAACCAAAGACTGCAGCCACGTTTGATTCTGATGAGGGGCTATTTGGCCAAAAGCTTTGTTTGACAGTCTTTTTGTTGAACCCCTCTGTGAATCAGTATCTCCACTATATGGTGCGTTGCAACTATCCTTTTCACAATATTGTCAAACGTTGATCTTCCTTTTTTATTGCTGTGAGATGACAAAGCAAGCCACATACAGTTACTGGTGTCACTATTCTAAACAACTGCTTTTGTTGTTATAACCAGTGCTTGATTTGTGATGGTATTCCGCACCAATACCTACGATAAAAAAAAGCATTAAAATAATGGTTTAAAACTTTGATTAAAAAAAAACACTACCTGGCAGGTTCACAGTACTGGCACCTCTCTTTTTTACAAATCAAGCATGGTCATAACTGTTGCTACTTCTGCTTTTTTTTTTATTTCTTCAAGGTCATGTCACATCCAAAAGATCAAATCAAACTGAACATATCTAGAAGAAACTCTTGCAAATAAGTGTTCATTTTCATAGCCCATTATATACTATCATAGACAGATCAATCTGAAGTTACAAGCAGAGTAGAGGTGATGCGTGGAAAGAACCAAAGAAAAAGAACTGAACACAAGACAAATAAGAAGATGTGTAACATTGGTTGAATGTGTTGCAGTTGGCTCATTATACCTTATTTTAAACACATCCACAGTGAATCTTTGATGAGATTTCTAGGACAGATGAATACTCAGTATTTCTTCATACCATTTACATTTGGATTGCTGGAAGTTATGCAGTCAAAAGACTGGTTCAGTAACATCTGACTGCAAACCCTAAACTTCATGGAATATTTCCTCGCAATAAGAGAGAAATGCAGGTGCAAGTCGCAGTCCAGCAGAAATTTTCACATGTCACTAATATGTGTTAAATCTATACCTAATACAGCTGATGTCTAACAGTTTGCAGTAAGACAATAAATTTTGAACAATTGAATGTATTATAACAAAACATTCTGCATTCCATGCAGAACAAATCATAAAATACTTTAATTTCATCCTTTCTCACAGCTTTACTTTTGAGGAAACTTAAGCAACTCAATCAAACAAAATTATCCTTGGACGGACCAGTAAACTCTTCTCAAAAGTGTGTATTCTTCCCCCTCCCTTCCAAGAGACACACATGTAACATTATGCAATGATTCTGTAATTAATTTCTCTGGGTGGGGATGGGAGCAGGGATTGTGAACAACTCTCATATAAAATTGGTCAATATAACATATGTAAGAAACATAACTCCTTTTGCAATAAACAAATTTATTTTACTGCAGTTGTTTTTAACATGTCATACTAAAAAATCACATTCCTTACAACAGTAACTCCAGCACATGGAATACAAGTGTCATCCACTTCAATAAACATTTTATGACAGTGGGTTTTCACATTGGAATGTACACAATTCCATTTTCTTAAAGTGTATCTATGAGACTATCATTGACAGCACCATAACGTTACTATATTACCAGACAAATTAATTTGGCACAGATGGTAAAATATAAAATAATGATTTTGGGTACTGACCATGGCCTATCTCTTGTAAGCATCCCATAAAATATAGTTTGGTGGCAGAGAAATTCTGGTTGTGCAATCCTGTAGTTGTTCTCTTGTGGTACTGGATTTGCGATGTGTTTCTGAAAATAAATCAAAGGTATATTGAACGAATTATTGCATATCTTGATAGAATCTGGCAGTAATGGAAAAAACAAACATAAGTAGAATAACATCACTACATGTCAAAATACAAAAGGGTTAAGCATGTACTGATTAGTAACATGAATTTTGTATGTAGAGTACACCACTCAATCACCAATGAGGTACAAATCAATCTCAAATGAAGCACTGAGGAGTAAAAACTCCTGCATTTGAGCAAATATTTAGTTGTGAAATGTTGAAGCATATAATCAGCTAATCTGATGACATGTTGCAGTCACTTTGTAAATGGGCAGCTGCAGACAGTGATTTAAGTGATTATAGTGTTTACCAACAGTCATTTTGTAGGTGCATCTTCAACAGTTGCTTGGTTTGATTGAGAGAGGGGGAAAGGGACCAAACTACAAGGTCATCAGAGCCTTGTTCCGAATAAAACAATGGCACAAATGTGAGAAAATGAACAAGACTGACAACTCAAAACAGAATGAAAAGAAAAATCACAAGAACGATGAAGGGCAACAAACATGTATATGGACAAAAGGGGACAAGAAAACCACAGAAATGAAAGACATGGGATGAAGGTATTAAAACAACAAAGCAGATTACCATGGCTGGCTGACCATGAGAATAAAAAAGGAGAAGTCAGCAATTCTGCAACACATTAAGATCTCCACCCTAGAAGCACTACGGTGGAGGATACAGAGAGACAAAGGACATGTGCTAAAACTTAGATCAAATAATATAACCAATCCTCATGAGTAAAACGTAAAACTAAATCAGCCGATGAGACATTGTCAGATAAAATTAGTGGCAACGATTCCAGTAACCCAAGATAATATGATCTAGTAGATAGTGTCAGAAGTTCCATGCGGCTTTTCGTGGATGATACTGTAGTATACAGAGAAGTTGCAGCATGAGAAAATTGCAGCGAAATGCAGGAAGATCTGCAGCTGATAGGCGCTTGGTGCAGGGAGTGGCAACTGACCCTTAACATAGACAAATGTAATGTATTTCGAATACACAGAAAGAAGGATCCTTTATTGTATCATTATATTATAGCGGAACAAACACTGGAAGAAGTTACTTCTGTAAAATATTTGGGGAGTATGCATATGGAACGATTTGAAGTGGAATGATCATATAAAATTAATTGTTGGTAAGGTGGGTGCCAGGTTGAGATTCATTGGGAGAGTCCTTAGAAAATGTAGTCCGTCAGCAAAGGAGGTGGCTTACAAAACACTCGTTCGAGCTATACTTGTGTATTGCTCATCAGTGTGGCATCCGTACCAGATTAAGTTGACAGAGGAGATAGAGAAGATACAAAGAAGAGTGGCGCGTTTCGTCACAGGTTTATTTGGTAAGCGTGATAGTGTTACGGAGATGTTTAGCAAACTCAAGTGGCAGATTCTGCAAAAGAGGGGATCTGCATCATGGTGTAGCTTGCCGTCCAGGTTTCGAGAGCGTGCGTTTCTGGATGAGGTATCGAATGTATTGCTTCCCCCTACTTATACCTCCCGAGGAGATCACGAATGTAAAATTAGAGAGATTCGAGTCTGCACGGAGGCTTTCCAACAGTCATTCTTCCCGCGAGCCATAGGCTACTGGAACAGGAAAGGGAGGTAATGACAGTGGCACGTAAAGTGCCCTCCGCTACACACCATTGAGTGGCTTGTGGAGTATAAATGTAGATGTAGATTTCATTGCTGGGCAGTCAAAGTGGAACAGTGCAACAGAATATGGACCACTGTCAACTGGCGCCGAACCGACACTCGGGCGGGTCTTCACCCAAGTGTGGCCAATGCGGAGCCGGCAGAGGAAAACTGATTCCCTCGATAGGCCCGCGTGGAAGACTTCAACACATTTGTAGTCTCCTTAATGAAACACAGTTTGTTGTGTGCACTGTTATGCCATTCCATCCCCCAAAGCCGAAAAACCCTACAGCATAAGTCAGAATGACAGGTCAGGTTAAGAGATGCCCATCTCCAGAAGTGGTTCCTGCATAGCTTGTTTGGCTAGCCTGTCAAAAAGTTCATTGTGTGGGATGCCAACATGTCCTGGGGTTCACACAAACACCACTGAACAACGGGACCAGTCCAAGGCATAGATGGACTCCTGGATGGACGCTACCAAAGGATGGCGAGGGTAGCACTGGTCGATAGCTTGTAGGCTGCTCAAGGAGTCACTACACACAAGAAGTGATTCCCCGGAGCATGAATGGATATACTGAAGTGCACGAGAGATGGCCACCAGCTCTGCAGGAATACACTGCAGCCATCAGGCAAGGAATGCTATTCAAAATGGCGTCTGTGGATGCAGGCGAAGCCAACATGACCATCAGCCATTGAGCCGTTGGTGTAAACCACTTCAGAGCCCTGGAACAGGTCAAGTATCGAGAGCAAGTGACAGCAGAGAGCAGCAGGAGTAACTGAGTCCTTAGGGTCATGCTAAAGGTCCAGACGAATCTGCAGTCTAGGTGTACAAAAGGAGGTGTATGCAGACAGACCTGTATGGGAGATGGTAAGGGGAAGGACTCCAGTTCACACAGAAGGGATCTCACACGAACCGCACTCGTTAGCCCTGACCTGGGCCGCCGATGCAGGAGATGGACTGCTGCAGGTGGAAATAGGAGACAGTAATTCAGATACTCAGGAGAACTACGAATGTGTGCAACGTAACTGATGAGCAGTTGCGCATGTCAGATCTGCAATGGAAGGACTCCGGCCTCCACCAGGACACTGGTCACTGGACTTGTCATAAAAGCTGCCGTCGCTAGGTGAACACCACAGTGGTGCACTGGGTCGAGTACACGCAACACTGAGGGCACTGCCAAACCATAAATCACACTCCCACAATCAAGGCGGGATTGAACAAGGGCTTTGTAGAGCTGCAGCAGACCAGAGCGATCTGCACCCCAGTTGGTGTTGCTCAGGCAGCAGAGGGCATTGAGGTGCTGCCAACACTTCTGCTTAAGCTGATGAAGGTAAGGTAGCCAAGTCAATTGGGCATCGAAAACCAGTCGTAAGAATCGATATGTCTCCACTACAGTGAGTGGATCATCATGAAGGTAAAGTTCTGGTTCCAGATGAATGGTACGATGCTGACAGAAGTGCATGACACACGACTTAGTGGCCAAAAACTGGAAGCTGTGGGCGAAAGCCCATGACTGCTTGCTCCTTGTGGATGGCTCCCTGTAGGCGCCACTTGGCAACACCAGTACTGGCGGAACAGAACGAAATGCAGAGGTCATCTGCATACAGGAAGGGTGAGACGGACCGCCCTACAGCTGTTGATACACCATTAATGGCCACTAAAAATAGTGATACACTCAATACAGAGCCCTGCATGACCCCATTCTTCTGGATATGGGGGAACTATGGGAGGCACCAACTTTGACACTAAAAGTACGGAGCGACAGGAAATTCTGTAAAATATAGCAGGCCTCGGAGCCCCCACCTGTATAATGTGGCAAGGATATGATGTCACCAGGTGGTGTCATATGGTTTGTGTACATCAAAGAAGACGGTAACAAGGTGTTGGTGTCTGGAAAAGGCTGTTCGGATGGCAGACTTGAAGGAAACTAGATTATCAGTGGTAGAGTACCCCTGGCGGAAGCTGCCCTGACATGGAGCCAGTAGGCCACATGACTCGTGGACCCAATTGAACCACTGACACACCATACATTCCAGCAGCTTACAAAGACTGTTGGTGAGGCTGATAGCTTTCCACATCAAGCAGGTTTTTGCCGGATTTGAGCACTGGAATGACGGTGCTCTCCCGCCATTGTGATGGAAAGAAACCATCACACCAGATCCGGTTGAAGATGATTAGGAGATGGCACTCGTAGCCAGATAAGAAATGTTTAATCATCTGATTGTGGATCCAATCTGGCCAAGGAGCTGTGTCAGTGCTATGTGTAAGTGCGCTGAGGAGTTCCCACTCCGTAAACGGGGCGTTATAGGGTTCACTGTGGTGTGTAGTGAACGAGATGACTTTCCTTTCAATCCATTGTTTGAGGGTGTGAAAGGCTGGGGGGTAGTTCTCCGACGCAGAGGCTTGAGCAAAGTGCTCGGCAATCGCACTTGCGTCAGTACATAAGACGCCATTGATGGTAATGAAGAGGACACCTATTGGGGTCTGGCACCCAACAAGACGTCTGATCTTCGTCCAGACTTGGGAAGGTGATGTATGGCACCCAATGGTCGACACATACCTCTCCCAGCACAACTGTTTCCGTTGTTTTATAAACTGGCATACACAGGCACGGAGCCGCTTAAAGTCATCAGATGCTCCAGGGAAGGGTGTCGCTTATGTCGCTGTAGAGCTCATGGACACACTGAAATTGCCTTAGCGACTTCCTGCGACCACAAAGAGACTGTCTTTTGCCGGGGCACCCTAAAGAGCTAGGGATTGCGTTTTCTGCCACAGAAACGATTGTTATAGTCACCTGCTCATCCATCACATCAATGTTACCATGCTCAACCATCACATTGATGTTACCATGTGGGGGAGAATCAACGGTGACAGATGTCAAAGTTTCCCTGTGTGCCCATCTGGGCAGGCATCTGTGGGCCTGACACCAGGGCACTGACAGGAAGATGGGGAAGTGATCACTAACACACAGGTCGTCATGTGCTCTCCAGTGGATAGATGGAGAAGTCCTGGGCTGCAAGTTGATAAATCAATGGCTGAGTAACTACCTCGAGCCACACTGAAATGTGTGGCGGCCCCAGTATTTAAGAGGTAGAAGTCGAACTGAGACAGTACAGTTTCGACATCTTTGCCTCAGCCAGCAAGCACAGTGTCACCACATAAGGGGTTACGGGCATTAAAATCTACCAAAAGTAGGAAAGGTTTAGGGAGATGATTGATCAGCGCAGCTATTACATTCAGGGGTACTGCACCATCTGGAGGAAGATATACATTGCAGACAGTTATTTCCTGTGCAGCCACAGCTTCAAGAGGTGTTTGAAGCATCAGAGTTTCACTACAGACTGGGATTAGGACATAAATGCAAACTCCACCTGACACTTTATTACAGTCACTACAGTTCCTGTAATATCCCTTATAGCCACAGGGGGCAGGGGTCCGCATTGGCGGGAACCAGGTTCCCTGGAGGGCAATGCAGAAAGCACGCATAAAGCTTAACAGTTGCCGTAACTCAGCCAGGCGGTGGAAAAAACTGCCGCAATTCCACTGGAGGATGACATCATCGTGAGGCTGGGAAGGCATGGAACATCCAATGAGGCAGCATACACCTCAGGGTTACCTGCTGCCACCGACTTTTTGACTGAGCAGCCTATATCCATTGTGTCTGAGGGTCCAGCGAGATCCAGGTCCTCAACAGACGCCAAATTCTCCACCCCATCCTCAGACATAGAGCTTGTAGGTAGTGGTGGTTTCGGTGGCATCGCAAGTTCCTTGTTCTTAGGGGTCTTCTTTTTCGATTTCTCATATTGTTCCTTGGGTTTCCCTGGCTGGGAGGACTTCACTGAATCAGTCTCCTGGACTGAGGATGAGCGTGAAGCCCTATGACCAGCTGCTTTTGGGCTCTTCTGCTGCTGGTAGGTGTCATCTTTCCCACTAGCAGAAAACCGGAAAGGGAGTGACCCTTCCTATCGAGAGGAGCTGAAGAAGCCTTACGCTTCTCTGGCTCAGAAGTGGGAACTGAAATCCTCAATGGTTGGAGGAGTGTTGCTGCCGAAGTAGGTGATATGGGAGCAACAGGAAGGGAAGTGGCTCCCCGCCATCAAGGGAGCAGGTGTAATCTCCTGGTTCTGAGAGGCAACAGGAATTCGAGGAACTGGCGGGGTGTCAACTGTTCTCATAGCAGCGGCGTATGAGGTGGTCATAGCCATAGGATGTAGGCGCTCAAATTTCCTCTTAGCCTCAGTGAAAGTCAGTCAATCCAGGGTATTATATTCCATGATTTTCCTCTCTTTCTGTAAAATCCTGCAGTCTCGGAAGCAAGGTGAATGAAGCTCTCTGCAGTTGACACAGATAAGAGGCGGGGCACATGGAGTACTGGGATGCGATGGACATCCAAAATATCGACATGTGACGCATCAAGTACAGCGAGAAGATATATGGCCAAACTTCCAGCACTTAAAGCACCCCATTGGGAGAGGGACATATGGCTTGATGTCACAGCGGTGGACCATCACCTTGACCTTCTCGGGCAATTTCACCCTCGAAGGCCAAGATGAAGGCACCGGTGGCAATCTGGTTATCCCTCGGACCTCGATGGATGCGCCTGGCAAAATGAACACCTCACCACTCTAAATTGGTGCGCAGCTCATCGTCATACTGCAAAAGAAGGTCCCTGTGGAATATAATCCCCTGGACCATATTTAAGCTCTTATAAGGCGTGATGGTAACAAACATCTCCCAACTTGCCATAAGCGAGTAATGCCTGTGACTGGGCAGAGGATGCTGTTTTTATCAAAACTGACCCAGAGCAGATTTTGGACACGCCCTCCACCTCCCCAAACTTGTCCTCCAATTGCTCCACAAAAAACTGAGGCTTCATGGACATTAAAGATTCCCCATCAACTCTCATACATACGAGGTATCAGGGCGAATAAGTTTCACTGCCATCCTTAGCCTGGTGTTCCTCCCATGGTATGGCCAGGGAGGGGAATGACTTGGGGTCATATTTCTTAGCATTTAAGTTATACTTTGCCCACTTAGAGACTGCTGGAGGCGGACCACAAGCAAGGGATGACTTACTACGCTTCATGGTGTGTCACCCACTCTGATGCCACCCACTTGACCAGGGGCCCTCCCCATGGACGCAACACAGCTTCAGCAAAGGCCACTTGGCAGGATGACCATTGCCAGGAGTCCTGATGCCCGAGGGTGACGGGCATCTACTCCTTGGCATACGTAGTGAGTTAACGGCACAGGCACCAGCAGAGCGAGCCCTGTGATGTCAGGGGGCTACAACCAACAGGGAACATGGCGGCCTCATCACAATGAACTGGCTCCTGTGCTGGATATGAGGTGCAAAAAAGTCCATGGCGATAGTCGGCACAGAAAGTGAAACTGCATAGTGCATGGTGGAAAACACACCCAGGAAGGTGTCCTCACCCAAGAGATGGAGAATGGGCGGCGTTGCAATGCAACGACGAGAAAGTGGGATAAAGATCTCAATGCACGATGGATATGATGCACCACATAAGGCTCTCTACCCAAGTTGGCTCGCTCTTCAGGAAAAATTTTGAAAAATAGAGGTGAAACCCTACAGGGGGCCATCACAAATTGGCCGAGCCATCAGAGGCTCCTTTTAGTCGCCTCTTATGACAGGCAGGAATACCTTGGGCTGAGTCTAACCCCTGACCTGCAGGGGGCATCTTCAAGGTATTAAGCATTTGTGACAAAGCAAGCTGGTATCTCTTCACTTCCTCTCGTTTTGCGATCTGCCTCCTTAAATTCATTTTATTTTCATTTCAGTCTAATTACCATTAACACGCATGAATATTATCTTCATTTCCATACAAGAGAAAGGGTGGTCCTCCGTCTTAAGGAATATAGCACCAGGTCTAATTTTGTACATGTAATTAATTTCCTAATTTATTTTGACCATTCATAGTTAATATTTTTGTTATAGGGTGAAACCAGTAATTGTTTCACGACTTAGATTCTATTGTTGACTAATAAACAAATAAAAATTCTGTATTAAATATAAACATTTGGAAGAAAAACTACTAAGATTCTTAAACTATTTATTTCGCTCTATTTGAAAACATAATAACAAAGCCCAGCCCTTAATTCCAAAATAATTACCACGTTTGTCAAAAGTATTGTTTGTGTAAGTATATCTGTTAATTTTATTATTTATACAAATGTTTCATCCTAATCTTTGTGGTAGATGGAACTATTAAAATGAAGGAATTTTTCGATGTATTCAGTTCATTGAATGAGTTATGTTTTAATTGTAATTTCTGTAACTTAAACATCAAACAATGTATAGTTTCAGTGCCTATTATTATGAGGCTATACTAAGGACTGATTTTTGGTCCCGAGACAGTCAGTCCATGGCCGATTTTCAGACAGGAGTTATGCATTGGTTAAATTAATTACAAGGCATCAACTTAACAGTGGAATAAGTATAAAACAAATAAGCAGTGTGTTAGAACAATTAATGACAATGTCTGTTCAATTTATTTGGGAAATAGTGTCACACATACCGTATTATTCTGCAAGAACTGCGTGGTTAGGTTTTTACTGCTCATAGATATTCAGTGGCAAGCTATTGTACCTGTATGCTGATGTTGCCTGCAACGTATTAATGAGGCTTTTCGATATTTACCAACAGTGAACTGGCTATATAATTGTGTAATATTGTGGGGTTGTGAACACTGAAAGTAAAGAACCGAGAATCACAATTGTGCAACTGTCAGCTAAATCATTTACAGTAGACAGTGTTGAGCTTCCACTTCCTATTTTTCAGCCACTATAACAATGCAGCATGTTGACACAGAGGACTATCAAGGAAGAAATAAAGCAAGAGAATGTCACACATGCTAACAGCAACTTCACAATATATACATTTACTAATGTAGCTTGACATCACAATTTCAAGAGAATAGCGATTTCTTCTACTCATTCACCATGTTCTGTACATCCCACCAAGAAAGTGAACCTACAGTGCTACGAAACAAGTAAAGATACACATTAATAAAAGACAACTAAACATTGCTTAAGCCCTACACTATATTAACAAGAAATTATCACAATACTGCTTAATATTAGTTCTCTTTATGCCAGTTAAGTGTGTTCTAGTGAATTAGAAAGAAAGCTGCTGATACTTCAGTTATATTAGGTAGCTGCAGGCTGCCTCAGAAACCTAATATTTACTTCATTAGTCAAGTATTATTCAAAGAAAATAGTAACCTAAATATGTAATTACACAGGACAGTTTACAACACACTACTTGCCATCCATCTAAAGGAGGAATCAAAACCTTGCACTAAAATAATCAGTGGAAAATGTAACTCTTGAGGAATGTTTTATTTCTCAAATATCTCCACACCATAGTATATAACTTTGTTAAATCCTAGGTAAGAATGAAAAGTTTACACAAAAGTTATATTTCTGTCTTGTATTGATAGCGCAGATCACAGTTCTGCTTGAACTGATTTCTCACAACCACACTACACCTTGACTAAAATAACTCGGATTGTGGCAGTGGCTAGGAGTCAGCCAACTGCAGTTCTTTCTTGATACCTATATGCCCACTACAATTACTGATTCTTTTAAGCACAACACAGCATTCTCAGGTGCAGTAGGATGCACAGGGAGGGGAGAGCCAACTGTTGCCCCATCTACCACCCCCACTGATGTACTTCCCACTGCTGCTGACGACGACAATAAAAATAATTTGAATGTATGTCTTGTTCTATTTGAACTGCATGTGCAGCTCTTTCTCATTCTAAGTATATGGAATGTTGTATACAACCAAAAAACCTGCGCCACCATAGTTGTTTGTCAGCCATGAAGTTAATTCAATCAAAATTTAGAATGGAACATAATAATCGTTTATCACTAAATATGGCAAAGGCCCATGAAAGAATTTAACAATAACCACAAAAGCTTTCTATTATTTTCCCACTAATATAATCTGACAAGTACCAAAAAATTTTGAAACTTTACAGATCTATCCATTATATAGGCACTGTGACTGTGATGGTTAAAGGTCTCCAGAAATTACTATTATCAGCCCCCTTTTGTATTATTTTTCAATCTTTCTTTACTATGATCAATTTTGAATCACTATCATCAGATGGTACATATTTATTGCATGTTTGCAGCATTGCTGGAGCTGCACAGCTGTAGCCAGGTGTGAACTGTACAAACTTCTCTCTACATCCAGTGCGTACATATTTCGTTCTATTGCCACAGCTACACAAGCCACAACAATGCTGCAAATATGCAATAAATATGTACCATCTAACAATAAATCGCTTGTCAACTCAAAACCGGTCATGGTAAATAGTAAATGAAGAATAAAATCAAAGGTGACTGGCTGCTGGAAACTAACACACTTTTAAATCTGAACTGGAATTGCTGCTTCTGGCAACTTCTGCTCTGAAGACATATCTAACAAAAACCTTATAGCATAAAAGACTACAATGATTGCTTATTCTAGTTAGAATTAGATGTAAATATTCCTTAACAGTAACATGAGCACTGACAGAGACCAGTATGTTCATTATTATTACTTTCCAGCCAGTAAGCTATCTGGTAATCTGTAAGTAGCTAGTATATAGCCACCCAGCTCCCGCCCTGTGCCTTTCATACAGGACTATAGTGTCTCTCAAAATCCCAGCCGCTTTCCTCTCCGACATTCACCCCATCATTAGTCAAAACACACACAAACTATATCTGAAGAACAAAATCATTCTATAAAAAAGGATCTGCTGCTCTAACTATTACAAAAGGTAGATTGGCATAACAAAATCATAACTCTATCCACCTGTTTCAACCAGTACTGCCATCAGCGTGGTTTACACTATTTCAAGCATATACAATATCAATATGGTTCAAATGGCTCTAAGCACTATGGGACTTAACATCTGAGGTCATCAGTCCCCTAGAACTTAGAACTACTTAAAACTAACTAACGTAAGGACATCACACACATCCATGCCCGAGGCAGGACTCGAACCTGCGACCGTAGCGGTCACGCGGTTCCAGACTGTAGCGCTTAGAACTGCACAGCCACACCGGCCAGCTCATACAATATGACGACCACGACATCACTCATTTCACCTGCAAACAAATATAAGTAACGTGAAGTATAACTTCAGCAACAGGATGAAACTAACAGGACCTATATCTCCAACATCGGTCAGTTGTAGAATTTTGAAACACATATTACGTTCGAGTATAATGACTTTCCTGGAGACTAGAAATCTACTCTGTAGGAATCAGCATGGGTTTCGAAAAAGACTGTCGTGTGAAACCCAGCTTGGGCTATTCATCCACGAGACTCAGAGGGCCACAGACACGGGTTCACAGGTAGATGCCGTGTTGCTTGACTTCCGCAAGGCGTTCGATACAGTTCCCCACAGTCATTTAATGAACAAAGTAAGAGCATATGGACTATCAGACCAATTGTGTGATTGGATTGAAGAGTTCCTAGATAACAGAACGCAGGATGTCATTCTCAATGGAGAGAAGTCTTCCGAAGTAAGAGTGATTTCAGGTGTGCCGCAGGGGAGTGTCGTAGGACCGTTGCTATTCACAATATACATAAATGACCTTGTGGATGACATCGGAAGTTCACTGAGGCTTTTTGCAGATGATGCTGTGCTGTATCGAGAGGTTGTAAAAATGGAAAATTGTACTGAAATTCAGGAGTATCTGCAGCGAATTGACGGATGGTGCAGGGAATGGCAATTGAATCTCAATGTAGACAAGTGTAATGTGCTGCGAATACATAGAAAGATAGATCCCTTATCATTTAGCTACAAAACAGCAGGTCAGCAACTGGAAGCAGTTAATTCCATAAATTATCTGGGAGTATGCATTAGGAGTGATTTAAAATGAAATTATCATATAAAGTTGATCGTCGGTAAAGCAGATGCCAGACAGATTCATTGGAAGAATCCTAAGGAAATGCAATCCGAAAACAAATGATGTAGGTTACAGCACGCTTGTTCGCCCACTGCTTGAATACTGCCCAGCAGTGTGGGATCCGTACCAGATAGGGTTGATAGAAGAGATAGAGAAGATCCAACGGAGAGCAGCGCGCTTCGTTACAGGATCATTTAGTAATCGCTAAAGCGTTACAGAGATGACAGATAAACTCCAGTGGAAGACTTTGCAGGAGAGACGCTCAGTAGCTCGGTATGGGCTTTTGTTGAAGTTTCGAGAACATACCTTCACCGAGGAGTCAAGCAGTATATTGCTCCTCCTACGTATATCTTGCGAAGAGACCATGAGGATAAAATCAGAGGGATTAGAGCGCACACTGAAGCATACTGACAATCCTTCTTTCCACGAACAATACGAGACTGGAATAGAAGGGAGAACCGACAGAGGTACTCAGGGTACCCTCCACCACACACCGTCAGGTGGCTTGCGGAGTATGGATGTAGATGTAGACAACTGAATGAAGAAGGTGGTTTTGGGTACAGACAAACGAAACATATAACAATAAGAATAATGACACTACTGCCAAACAAATATTTGCCCAAAAATCTAGCACACAAAATCCTCAAAATGTAACACACAAACTCACAAAAACGAAAACTAGTAGTGTTGTAAATTTCGATGTCTCAAATGGAGACTACAACACCAGTAACCAATAAACAACTCAAAAACTCAACATCATGATTTTCACTTTACCGACATAGCTCCAACAAAGCCCTAGATACCAAGAACCTACATAAAACTCAAACATTGCGTTGCAAATTTCACTTCACCAATATACCTCAAACAAAGCTGAACTTGCACACAACTCCAAAACCCGCTGACACAAATTGACCTATATGGCAGCAAAAAACAAAGCCAAATGTACAAAAACCCAACACACACAAATTTTAAAATCCATTATCCACACTTTCACGTACTTTACATAAAGCAAAGCCCATAGTACAACAAACCAAACCGTGCTCATATGGCTAATACCAGAAACATATTCTAATGGTACATCAATACCCCTGATACCAACCAATCACAATCCAACACAATTATCACATACTAACAAGAAAAATTCCAAAATTCAAGAAAAATTGCATAACCACCAATTTCAATATACACAAACTATAATCAACTCATAGCATACAAAGAAAATAAAACAAAAATACCATCTCCCACTGCAACAAGCAACGATCTACTCAAATATCTGTATCTTATTCACAACTGAACAAAAAATAACAATTAATATTAAATCTCCGACCATAAGAAACACACGGAACTAATATTTCCAAACATAAAAATGAATCCATTAGCCACAATATGCAAATTCAAACTATCACCAGAAAACCAGCACAATAGCAACCTGGAACACTCAATTCTTGTCAAACAACTCGATAACAAACATCTAGCACAAGAGAGCACCACCAAATACAACACACCATCTACAAACACAGACAGACTCAAAAATATCAAACCTCATTATGACATCACACACCATATCACAGTTACGTCATAGGTCTAAGCAGATGGCTGTAACATCAGTACCTGACCTTGTGCGAATAACCTGACGTTAGCGTCAGATGGTAAATAGTGATGAGACAGTAACTGCCACTTGGCAAGAAAACAGGTCTAAATTATGTAGAATGAAGCTTAATTACTGTTGGAACATTTGTTCAGAGTGTGCGTCTTCTTTGTACAACCCAGAAAGGTCAATACTGCCTGCTTTGCACTTTGAAATGTTTCTCACTGTACTGCCCCACAAGCAGGTCTGACAGCATACTTTTATTCAATCTGTCCTACAACATTTTCTTTGTAAGTGGCGTAGATAAGATCTAAAAATTGTCCATTCTACCACAAATTCTTATACTTAATCCTAAACCATTTACTTCCTAGTGGTACTTATAAGGTGTGAATTTCGTAGGCACTGATTTGATATATGAATTTTCTGAACGTAAGCTGAGACATTTGCATAAACCTTTACCTGCTCCATTGAGCGTAGGTGGAAGAACATGGGGCCCAGTCCATACGTCGCCAACAATGCCCGCCCAAACGTTCACAGAACATCTGTGTTGATGACGTGATTGCACAATTGCGTGCGGATTATCGTCAGCCCACACATGTTGATTGTGAAAATTTACAATTTGATCACGTTGGTATGAAGCCTCATCCGTAAAGCGAACATCTGCACTGAAATGTTGGATGAACCATTCGCTGAAGTGTACCCGTGGAGACCAATCAGCTGCTGATAGTGCCTGCACACGCTGTACATGGTACGGAAACAACTGGTTCTCCCGTAGTACTCTCCATACAGTGACGTGGTCAACGTTACCTTGTAAAGCTGCAACTTCTCTGACGCTGACATTAGGGTTATCGTCAACTGCACGAAGAATTGCCTCGTCCATTGCAGGTGTCCTCGTCGTTCTAGTTCTCCCCCAGTTGCGAGTCATAGGCTGGAATATTCCGTGCTCCCTAAGATGCCGATCAATTGCTTCGAACGTCTTCCTGTCGGGATACCTTCGTTCTGGAAATCTGTCTCGTTACAAAGGTACCGCGCCACGGCTATTGCCCCACAATCATTTTCACTGATCAACTTACTCCCAGAATGTGAACGTATATTATGCTTCTTATTCCCTCTCCAACAATTTTTCAACCCGCTTTTCGTCTCTTTCAAATCGGAATAGCACAAAGCCTATTACTACGTTACTACTATTCAATGCAGCGTCTGCTATCTTGACCGAAACAATAACAAACACTGATCCTTCTGCCCGCCAAAATTTACCTCTTCAAAGTTAATACTCACAACGCCTTCAACTGGCTGTGGTAACTACTTTGAACTATGTCACTTGTTTCACTGTCGCTAAAGTATTGAGCGATTCACCGGCAAACACTGTTCTTATATCGGTTTATTACATATTTACAAATATTACAAAACAAAGTAAACTGACTAATTCAAGGTATGCTAGGTCCATGGAAATTCAAGATTATAACATTTCACTGTAATGGTTCGACACTCGTTGACTATCGATAGCCGAGCCCGGCAGTCGTGTAGCCTATAAATAGCGAATCTTCGGCGCCGCAAGTGACAGAAAATTGAAGTGCAGAAGACGCAAAAGTAGAAGCACGTGTCGTAAATTTGTTTGTAGTGTGAACGTAGAAATTGAAATGTTGGTGTGGAAAACCACTTTAACTCCGCCTGCAGTTACTGTAGGAGTGAATTAAGTAGCTCTGCAGTTGCTGTTGCCGGTCCCAAGCCCGGAGAAAGGAGGAGGGTTGGCGCAAAAGCCGTAAAAGAATCGACATAAAATAGTTGGAGAGAGCCTGTAAAGCTTAATAACTTAGTTGTAATGATGACGACGTTAATAATAATAATAATATGGATTAACCCATATATTTTCAACTTTATTGCATGATGCACATAAAGCAGCTACCGGTACCTCGCGCTTCTCTAAATATAGTCTTATTGCTGCTTGTGGCCATCGGAGGGATCGAACATATCAGGCAGGAATGCTGGAGCTTCCCGAATTTATGCAACCGAAACGCAAACGCTTTTGGGCATAACTGTTTCTATTGAATAAAACTTTTCGTGGTTAACGCTATTCTTATAACAGTTTATGAATGGATAACTTTCACCCCCTTCGCGCTTTTGACAATTCCCGCTATTATCTGTCAGTGTAACAGCGCTAAAAGGATCTGTCGTTCGAAAGAATAGCGTGTATAGTTTCCAAGTCGAGACAGAGTTATTGTAGAAGTGGACATAAGGAATCGGGTATTCTAATCACTGCTTCTCAGTATATTTATTAATTAATCAAATTTGTTGCAAATAATATATCTCTATTTGCAACCAATAGCTCAATATATATTATCAATACCAGTAATAAGAACAATTTACATAAAATCTAAAATCACTTACCTTGGTCCAAAAAGGACCGCAATATTCAGTAACACACATTTTCAATAAATCACCAGCAACCATTAAAAACTAGGTTTCAGATAAAGCACAGTTTGAACAGTTCGACAGACTTTTTGGTAGACAACTTCTACTCTGTACACGAATATCTTCACAGAGATTGTTAGACCAGCTTAAGAAAAATTTCAGTTTTGACAGCACTTGGTCACTTCAGTCAAGATTAAGTATGTTGTGTATGATGATACATTTGTCAAAAGTTCATAACTAGGTTTCATTCTGACTGTTTATCTATTCTGAAAATAGCAGTTCTAATTTACTGTAATGTGTTCACATACTGTGAGAATCTCCTGACATGTTCCACACCCATGGGACTTGTCTAATTTTTGGGTCTATGGAACGAAAACTTAATCTAATCTAGAAAGAAAATTTCATCTCATCAAAACAGTTGATAGAAATCATGAATTAAAATACCACATAGTCCAGTACGAGTATGTATTTAGAATATGATTTATCACCTCTTTGTAATGTTTAGTTGTGTCTCAGCTACATTTTCAGGCACGACAGAGAAAGAATTCAAAGTATGACAAGTAGTAAATTTGGCGAAAATTACAGTGATCCCTTAGAGTGCCTTCATCTGAAGAAAAGTTGGTTTTCTAATTTATAATTGAGCTTACTGTTGATTTGCTAATTTTATGACCAACCATGCCTTCCATTTGCAGAAATGCACTGATTACACCGAAAGTAACATTGCTGTTTACTTGATTAGTAGAAAATTGAAATAATCATAGGGATTTTGGAGATTTGTTTCCCACTCTGATGCCTTACTGCCCCCTTTCTCTATCATCATCATCATCATCTGGGGGAGTAAATCCCATTGGTGAAGATTGTAGACAATGTTTAGCATACTCACTGTTTAAAAGTGCTGTATGTTAAAGCATAGGTGTTGAAACTGAGTGCCTAAATTCAAGTCGTCATGTGACCAGAAACAAATGATAAGTAATTTAAAATATATTTTGATTCACTTGTTCATGATAATGACAATTGTGTTTGCCTCTTGCTTGTGGAAATATGCCATACACCAAAATTTTCTGCCATGTTCTTATTAGTAACGACTTGTTCATGCATAGGTGTCGATGCATTAGGGTTGATTACATGCAGGTATATGAAGTGTAGACGCGCATTAAGGTGGGGAAGTAGGCCTACAGTTAAAGATAGGTTTAGTTGCATAGATGGTTGTTCCATCAAAGGAAATATCTTTCTTGCGAATTCACTGTGGTACTGCAAAACATTTAACTGCAGCTGCCAGGTAAATAAGCAAACATTAAACTTTTTGCAGGGCAAATCAGCTTGTTGAACAGATACAGAAGTAGAGCAAGTTGTACATGTGAAACAATAATCTTGTGTTATTTTGCCTTGTTTGTGCAGTCACAGACAGGTGGGGCCAAATTGGAAGAGGAGCAGATAGCTCTAAAAATAAATGAGACTGTGGTGACAAGTGCATGTAGTGATGCAAACCTCTTAAACAAGTACTTTGTTTCTGTTACGGACAGCTTGGGGTTTTCAGGTTCAGTAAACAGTGCAATGGAGTATCTGAGACCAGTCTTTACAAATAAGTGCAGTAAAATGGGAATGACACTAACATCTCCCTTAGAAGTAGCATCCATCATAAAATCCTTAACATCTAAGTATTCCAGTGGTTATGGTAATATATCAACAAAGTTAACCAAAGAGTGCTCATGCAAGGTCAGTTCTGTCTGAAACTATTTGTGTAATCAATATCTTACCAGTAGAACATTTCCATAGTGCCTAAAATATAAAGCCTCTTTACAAGAAGGGGGATGATGAGATACCATCAAACTATCAACCAATATCACTTTTGCCAGCTTTTCCAAAAACATTTGAAAAGGTTGTGTTCAAGAGCCTCCTTAAGCATCTGACTGCAAATAATATATTGACCAAATCACAGTTTTGGTTTCTTAAGAATTCTGATAGAGAGAAAGCTATTTACATGTACAGTGATAATGCACATAATGAATTAGATAACAAATTAGAGGCTACTGGCATTTCCTGTGACGTGCCAAAAGCATTTGACTGTGTGAATCACAGCATTCTCTTAGGTGTCACCAGCAGTGCTGCAAAATGGTTTGAGTGTTATTTAACTACCGTAACAGGAAACAAAGGGTGTCGTTGAGAAATACCTGTGCAGTAAACAGTCAGCCTTCATCTGATTGGGAATTAATTACATGTGGCATACCTCATCTTGGGTCTGTTGCTTTTTCTTGTGTGCATTAATGACTTCTCACCAATTACATTGCCAGATGCTACGTTTGTTTTGTTGCAGATGATACAAACATTGCAACAAGTAGGAAGTCAAGTACAGATTTAGAAATGGCTGCTAATAAAATTTTCACTGACATTAATAAATGATTTAAAGCTAATTCACTGTCATTAAACTTTGAAAAGACCCACCGGAACCTGTTAGAGATTTCCTTCTAGCAAGTGTACAGCACATGAAGACATGCAGATCAAAGAGTTTGACAATGGTAAATTTCTGTGATTACAACTCAATAATAAATGCTGCTGGGAAGGGATTTGCAATGAGAATGCTGTCAGATGTAGTGGATATAAAAAAAAAAACTTGCGTAATTTGCTTACTTTCATTCTATTATATCATATGTGATCGTATTCTGGAGTAACTTGCAAAGTCGAGCAAAAGTTTTTAGCATCCAAAAACATGTAACAAAGACTCATTTCTTGTGTAAATTCAGGAAAATCATGTAGAAACCTGTTCAAGGAACTTTGAATTCTTACCATTTCTTCCAAGTATATTTATTCTTAATGAAATTTGTTGCAAGTAATATATCTCTATTTCCAACCAATTGCTCAATACATAGGAATAAGAACAAACTACATAAAACCGAAACTCACCTATCTTTGTCCAGAAAGGGGTCCAATATTCAGGAACACACATTTTCAATAAATCACCAGCATCCATTAAAAACTTGGTTTCAGATGAAGCACAGTTTAAACAGAGTTTGAAAGACTTTTTGGTAGACAACTTCTTCTACT
Organism: Schistocerca piceifrons; assembly: GCF_021461385.2. Classification (NCBI taxonomy): domain Eukaryota; kingdom Metazoa; phylum Arthropoda; class Insecta; order Orthoptera; family Acrididae; genus Schistocerca; species Schistocerca piceifrons. The sequence goes on along the minus strand of NC_060149.1, from coordinate 828,615,913 downwards.
CTACAGATGACTATCTTAACAGTGACTGTTAGATCTTCAATTTTGACAGCAATTGGTCACAACTGAAAAGATTAGGTATTTTGTGAATGATAAATTTATTAAAAGTGCATAGCTATGTTTCATATTCAGATTATCATTATTTTTTTTTAAAAAAAAACACGTTCTGACTTTTTTCACACCCAAGAGAGTCATTTCATTTTTGGGCCCCTGGAACGAAAACTGAATCTAATCTAATTCCATTTCACTATATTCACAATTATTCACAATACTCTCTAGGTAGTAGTCCTACTGCTGTGTTGACATTGTCAGGTCCTATAAACATCTCTTGCCCATATAGCAATTTTGCCACAAGTGTCATATCAGAATAGACTCAAACATTTATTCTACATTACTTGCCCGCAGAATTGAAATACTGAGTGGGGACAAGGTATTCAGTTATTTTCATCTACACCAAAGCATTCACATGTAGTCAATAGCTCCATGAATAATTTTGATAACAACTTTTACTTTGGGAATTGACAAAATGTGATTGTGGAAGTGATGTAATCAACTAATAGATATGTGACAAGTGCAGTGTCTCTCTAATTTCTCATGTTCATGTTGCTTCTGTTCTGGTTTGTTTGGTAATGTGTATACCTGTGTCTTTTGTATTTGGGCACAATAAAGTGTGGTTTACACTGAGGTGAAAAAAGTCATAGACTAGTGATGGCGGTAGTATCACGTATACAAGGTATAAAAGGACAATGCATTAGCAGAGTGGTCATTTGTATACGGGTGATTCATGTGAAAAGGTTTCCAACCTGACTGTGGCCACATGAGGGGAATTAACAACCTTTGAACATAGAATGGTAGCTGGAGCTAGTTTTGTGAGACATTCCATTTCAGAAATAATTAGGGACTTTAATCTTCCGAGATCCACAGTGTCAAGAATGTGTCAACAGTACCAAATTTCAGGCACTGTGGGAGCTGGTGGTGGCTCCATATTTGTGTGGGCTGTGTTTTTATACAATGGATTTGCCCCTCTGGTCCAACTGGACCAATCATTGAATGGAAATGGTTATGTTCAGCTACTTGAAGACCATTTGCAGCTATTCATGTTGCAAGTTCAGGCCCCACTGTTTGCGCCTAGTCAATTGTCAATTCAGTTGCAGTAAATGGAGAGCATTCTCAAACATAAAATTAGTGACACTTTTGAACAGTTCACTTTAGCATTCAGTGATCTTGATCAACATGTTACTTCAGTGGTGTTGGACATTATATTACAATCGTCCCTGCACCAAGCCAACAATGCTCTCATGGTGGTGCTAATTTCACATTGCACAAAATCGATGGGTCAAAGGCTCATGCAAATGCTATACAACGAGAGGCATGAGGACATGATACCATCTGAATTCTGGAGACATCTACATGGAATGATTATCAGTCTGGATGCTTTGCTGTTACACATTTGACAACAACAATTGCTAGCAAAGTGAGGTTAACTTTAATTGCTCAGGATGAGCAGCCACTATACTAGTTACCAATGAAGCACACACCTTGCTTGACACATATGCCACAGTGGCTGCCAAAGAAAGCTGAACCATTCTAGACCAGCCCAACGTGCTGCTGCCTCGCCACCGTGCCACCTCCACCTGAAAGTCACAGAGAGTTCTCGAGAACCTGTGGACTCTCCGTGCTACTGTCAAGAGGCTAACTAAGCTGTTGGAAATGTTACAGCTATGGATTGTGACAGCTGAGAGCAAATGTACCCCCTGCACATGCCCACAGTGGTCTCATAACCATGGGACCACTCAGACTAATGTTAGCTGTTCCTCAGACCTTTTGGTCACCTGACAGCTAATTGCAAGAAATCATGTTTGCACTCAAATGCCGAGACATGATTTGATTCAGGTGCAACAGCAGGACACCCACTTACAGCACCTGCTGTTTAAGAACAGTTAGCCGACTACATCAAAAATAAAGTATAGGACTGCTCAGCCTACCGCTTGTATCGGCATGACTCCAAAGCTGCCAACTACTGAATGGCTACATAACAGTACATCACAAAGGTTGTTCGTTACCAAACATTATTAATCGAACAGGATCAGAGATCAGCACACTGCTGACTACATTCTACCCAGATGCAAAACAACACACTATGGCCAATTTAGTGGCAGTTAACAAGTCCGTCATATGCACATATGGTCACCAAATATTTGAGGTTGACAATGGTCTCTTCAAGAACTCCAAGTGGACTTCTGTGTTAATCAACATTGCTCAACCTATTTTGGGTGCCGATTTCATCACACAGCCTGCACTGACCACCAATTTACTAAATGAATGACTGATACACTCTGTCAACAGACTTACTATTCTTGCAGGAAAGGGTCATTCATCAAAGTACACAATGCCCAGAGTGTATAATTTAAGTGCTAATACCTCAAATGACCATCGTCATTACTGGGAGTCCTACTGCCACAACTTGAAATCACACCTCCAGACCATGAGAAAAGATTACATAACAATGAGGTGTGAAATAATCAAGTCACATGGGGATAATGTGATGTTGAAGAATATCCTATTGGAAACAGAAGACAAACTCCAAGTGGCCCGTAAAACATTAGAACAACATAGGACACCGCATTGCATCCGTGCTCTGCACATGACTGTGTCCATGGATTAACAGTGGCCCGTAAAACTACAGGGCAGGGGCACACATACTACGGTGCACCATATCTGTACCAAACCTGGTCTGCAACTTCATCATGAGCCCATTGGAATGCATGGAAATGACTACCACCGATTTTCAGTGGCTACGCAATGGCACCAGGGGAACCATCACCTCACACCCCTCCCCCTCTGTCTGCTACCAATGGCACTCCTCCCAACCATCATTCTACGGTACTGGCTGTGTCACTGACTGCAGTTACATGTCCATCATGCACAGCCACCCACACACAAGCTGGCTTTGAGGTCAAATTCGAAATCCATCTCATCTTTTAGGTGAGTGGATTGGGGGGGGGGGGGGGGGGAGTGATATAATCAACTAATAGATGTGTGAAAAGTGCAGTGTGGTTTAATTTCTCATATTCTTTGTTACTTCCTGTTCTGGTTTGTTCACTAATACACTGTTATTCCCTGTATGTATTTTATATGTAGTAGATGGTCTCCCTACATGGTCCCACATTGTACAGCAATTCATACTATAAGCCTATACTGAAATGTACACAATAAAATTAAAAAATGTGTATATTGGTTAAACTTTGCAACTGAACATCTTTTAGAAGCCTCTTTATGGACCTAGGGATTGTTACATGTATATACTCACTTGTGGTGTTCCTGGTTCTCAGCAATTCACAATCACATAACTAGATGAAGTAATAATTCCTATATCAGCTATGTATTCCTTTCTAGGGTTCAGAATGGAGCTTTATTTTCAGGTACAAAAGTCTATAAAAGGTAACCAGTGGGCTGCACACCGTAAACTGAACATCTGCAAATATTTAAAAACAAAATAAAATAATACTTCATTAGCCACTCTTTCAACAATTTATCAGAATATTTGAAGTGACGAATGTAAATTCTGTTAAAAATCAGAGTTTTGAGTTGATAAGAACAGTATAATAGTATCACCAGAAGACATTACCACCAGACCTTTCTGAATGTTTAGGGACAGGTCATTGCAAAATATAATTAACAGAATTGCTCAAAATGTGACAATTGAGGCACCCCTTGTGTTACTACTTGCTCTTTTAACCAATGCTTTCACCATTTTTGATGGTTACAACATTTGGACCACTGTTCCAAAGATTTGATCTGAACCTATAACTACAATTTCCCCCAGTTACATACTACCATAGTTTCTCAAACATAATGTATGGTTGCCAAAGTTTGTGAGCTAAAGGAATAACATGTTGTGTATTTTCTTTCATAAAGTTCACTATAGAATTAATTAAAGTGAATATAAAGCTCCATTTATCAATATCCTTTCTCAAAAGATTAACTTTCGGAGACTCAATAAGCAATAAGTTCCGAGGAAGCTCTTAGGCCATTAGTTGTTGCACTCGTAGCTAACCAACCCACACTAGTTTATATGACCAGCTGGTAAAGAAAAGTGAAATTTCATGGAATTTCTTTTAAATTACTCTAGCACAGGTGTGATTTGTTAATAATTAATGAAAATTTTGAGAATTGTTAGCAAGAGTTCTTTATTATGCACAAAACACTGAAGATAACTTAAAATGAACTTCCAGTGTGCTATATTTTAAAGTGACCATTGAAACAAAACACATTCACCACAGTCTCTCACTGTGAGTTTCCAACAGTTCTGTTACAAAAGTCAGTGTGAAGTTTGTGTGTGCATTTTCCTTTGCCTTTTAAGTGTCTTAATATACAATAAATGCATTGTTCACTGAAATATTTAGTAGTTTTCTAAGACAGTTAAGTCATTTTGAAGAATGTAACTTCTTTTGTGATGCACAATATGGCCTTTAGAAGGGCAGGTCAATGACAGTAGCAGTACTTGAGTTAGTTACAAATATAAGTCAGGGTTTTGAAGAGAAAAGAGTGTACAGCACTGATACTTTTTGATCATAGTAAGGTATTCAGTTGTACCTCTTGTAAGGCCCTCCTCAGCAATATAAAATCATATGGTGATGGGGGAGCTGTTGAGCAAATTCTTGAATCCTACCTCAATAATAAACAGAAACTTGTATTAGGACAAGGAGCAGACTCAACTGAAAAGAAGTTGAAACAGAGTGCACCATAGCAAACTGTAATGGTGCCTTTGTTGTTACTGATTTTTGTTAATGACGTAAGTACCAATGGGCACACCTTGCAGTTTGCAGATAACCACATTTGTTCTCAACAAGCAAGTGTGTTGCTCAGGCTTTTCAACAAGCAGAAGCCCTATTAAGCTTGGCAAGGGTCTGGCTTCCTATGAACAAGATAAAAATTAATGAATACAAAACACAGAGAATGACATGCAGCCACAGTGATACTGGATCACTGGGTGACACAGCAGCCACTAAAAACGCATGGGCTTTCTGATTCATACTATGTTAACATGGCAACAGCACACAAAAATTGTATATTCCAAACTTTCCTGGGTCCTTTATCTCCTGAGGAAATTAAAAGGTGTAATATCAGACCAGTGCCGGTAGCTACTAACAGTGTACCCTGTAATGAGACATGAGCTGCTGCTGTGGAGTCTTTCTGCAGTCTGTAAAAGAAATGCAAAAGAATGATAATTGTAAACCAATTGTTTCTAGATTAGGATTTATGGCTGTTCTTAGCCAATATTTATTCAACTGCCTTGCTCATACAAAGATAAATCATGAACACTACAGAAAGAGAGATAAATTTCATCAACACAGCACTGGCAATAGAGACAGAATAGAAAGCCCTGGCTGTTAACAAAGACAAAAAGAGCTTCCACGTGGTGGCTCTCGAACTGTTAACTGAGCGAGGTGGTGCAGTGGTTAGCACACTGGACTCGCATTCAGGAGGACGACGGTTCAATCCCGTCTCCAGCCATCCTGATTTAGGTTTTCCGTGATTTCCCTAAATCGTTTCAGGCAAATGCCGGGATGGTTCCTTTGAAAGGGCACGGCTGATTTCCTTCCCCATCCTTCCCTAACCCGAGCTTGCGCTCCGTCTCTAATGACCTCGATGTCGACGGGACGTTAAACGACACTAACCTAACCTTTCGAACTGTTGAGTGCACTACCTAAGGCTATCCTTTCATTACCAATGGAGCAATATAGTACTAAAATTTTGTGTACATTTAAAGGGCAACCTTTGTACAGTACTGAATAATTCTTCTCTGGTGATATGACGGTGTCTACCTGGGCCGGAACTCAGTGCTACGGCAAGAACAGCAGCTCTGATGTTTAACTACACTATGTTCTAGTACTGATTTCATAGTTCTATTATCATTGTACAGTATATCATAATCTAGTTGTTCTCTTTAGTATGTTGTATAGCATCAATTGTAGTATCATAGTTTAAATTGAAGTGTTGCATTCATTTTATTGTGGTAATACTATTGTAATCTTGATGCAGTCTGCCCAGCTATGGCTGGTTAACAACACAGAGCTGGTAATAAACCGACATGATGTCAGACTGCTTTTTGATGATAATAAGCAATATTATCCAAACCACAGGATTATTTGTTTGGCTCTGTGTTATAATACTGCAAATTTCAGTAGATGTGAGTGGGCAAAGAAAAAAGTTACCTTGGGAACAGCACAAAGTTTTTACAATGACTGGGTACAGAAGGATTGATAAAAGAAGAAAGTTTATCATGAATGTTCATGAAGTGATTGTTGAATATTTCACATAAATTTTTTGCTCAGAGGAAACACCATCTTCATTCTCAATGCATGTTATTGATCGAGTTTTTTTTCATTTTTACCAACAGTCTCACTGATGGCTTTTAATGTGGCTTTTGCTTTGCTACTTGAATTGAGTATAAACTGCCAGTTGCACATTTTCTTGGCTTCACAGCAGATGTGTTCAGTTTGAAATAGTTATTGAATAGCTTGCTGTCTGTAGTTTTACTGTAAGCATATTGCAGTCTCTTATTTCTACAAAAGGTTTGTATTCTGATGTCAGCAATTTATTACTAGGCATTTTGCATATATTTGGCTTAGATCTAAGTTTGATTGGAAATGCTACATCTTCATGTTTCTACAGAATACTCAAATTCTTGTACCTTACAGTCAACATCACAATCACAATGTACACCCTTCCATCCAGCTTCATGGAGCATGTGTGTGAAAGTGAATACTCTATATTATTTTTGATGTAATGCTTCATACTTTCCTGGCAATCTGTCAACACCTTGAGGGATCAGTTAAACTGCCAGATATTAGCATTGTTCTAGCATGATATTTCAACAGTGTGACTTGGTGAAGATGAAGACAGTGACACACTTTTGCAGCAACTTCTCCCTTTCTGTGCTGCATTTCTGTCCTCCTGCTGTTCTTTTGGCTCTTCCTTGAAGAATATGTCTGTGATAGTTTTGGGAATGTGTTCTGAAGTTTTAGTATCTTGACATCAGAACAGTCCCTCAACTGTTTTTCTTTCTTTCTTCATTCGCCATGCCGTACCCTTCTTCTGCTTCAACATTTGAGATTCCTCGTTGTTTCTTCTTCCTCCCTGTGTGCTCCTGAAGGCTGACCTACATGTCTGAAATGTAACAGGTCACTGGGTAGTGCATAATTCCCAGCCCCATGTTGACAGGTGGGGTTTGCACATACTTCCTCGTACAGGCCAGGCCCAGGGAGGAGTGCCTGCCCGAGCTGTTACCTTCCCAAATTGCAAATTCATCACTCTATCAGGAGTTTGGCAGGTGTGACCTGGGGTTTGAACAATCACCTATTCTCCTATTGCACTCCTCCTCTTTTCTCTTCTGCCAATATGTCTTCATCCTCTCTCTGTGATGCTCCCTTCGGTCTTCTGTCCACACTGTTCCTCCAGTTCTTCTCTTCTTCACTTCAAATCCTTCAAAATGTTGAATTTTGTCTCTCATTAAGTCTCTGTTGGTTATATCATCTTCTCCTATACCCATCTCCTCTAAGTCTGCTTTGACTTCTTTGAACCAGGTAATTTGGGTTCTGGGGTTCTTGTCAAAAAACATGAATATTTTCTTTGTCAGCCTTTCATCATTCATTCTTTTCAAATGGGCGTAAAAGCTTACTCTTCTCTTCCTCATAGTATCTCCCACTTTCTCAATTTTGTCATACACTTCTCTATTACTTCTAAGCTTCCAAGTCCCATTCTCAAACCTTGGCTCAAGTTCTCTTCTAATGATTTTTCGCTCCTTTTTTGCTATAGCTTCCATTTCCTTGTTAGTGTTCATTGCTAAACATTCAGATGCATACAGACACTCTGGCTTAATCACAGTGTTGTAGTGCCTTATTTTTGCGTTAATTGATACTGACTTCTTGTTGTACACATTCTTTGTTAGCTGGAATGCCATTTCCATTTTTCTTGTTCTTGTTTTATTTCCTTCTTTATCTGAAGCATTGGGCTGGATGATTTCCCCTAAATATTTGAAATTAGAAACCTTCTTTATCTGGCCATACTTTGTAATCATATTGTTCGGTGCCTCTTTTACATTGGTTAGGTACTCTGTCTTTTCAAAGGAGATTTTCAGTCCTGCTTTTTCTGCTGTTTCATTCAGAAAATTGATCTGTTTGACTGCTTCTTCCAAACTTCCTGCCAGAATCGCTAAGTCATCAGCAAAAGCGAGGCAATCTACTTCTAATCCATCCTTTATTCTTCCTAATCTGATTTTTTGTATTCCTTCTTCAGTCGTTTTCTTCCTCCACTCTCTAATAACTTTTTCTAACACACAGTTGAATAGGGTAGGTGACAACCCATCTCCTTGTCTTAATCCTGTTCTGATTTTGAATGGTCTGGATACCTCACCACGGAACTTTACTTTTGCATAGGTATCCGTAAGTGTTTCTTTGACGATTGCGACTGTTTTCTTGTCTGCTCCAAACTCACTAAGGATGTTAACCAAGGTTGTTCTGTCAACGGAGTCGTACGCCTTCTTGAAGTCAACAAACGTGATAAAGATGTCTTTTCCTCTTAATCGTCTATATTTAATAATTAACTTCAAGTTTAAATTTTGTGTTTATTATTCAAAAAAGTGTCGATGCAATTGCAGGCCCTGTGAAACCTTGATCCGATTTATGTAATGGGACTTTGCTTTTGGAGTCCAATTGTGTTTTTCAGGCACAACAACTGCTTGCTGCTTCACTCCTCCACAGCTATCCTGTTCATGTTGAGGCTCATTGAATGCTGAATTCTTTGCATGGTGTTATTTACACTAGGCTGCTTGGAGGTCTGATGGAGGGAGAAATCCAAACTTATCTCTCTGTGCAGGGCATCACTGCAGTCCATCAGGTAATGAAAAAGGTTGATGCAACATTACTGTCTACACACACTCTTTTTCTCACATTTGATTGAGTAGTGCTTCCACCAAAAATCAAAGAAGATTATGAAGTGATCACAGTCTGACTGTACATTCCAAACCTGATGTGTTGTTACCAGTGTCAACATTACAACCAAACTCACATGTCCTTTTGAAACATGACCAAATGTGGTACCTGTGATAGTGATGCTCGCAAGGGCAATTGCCTGCCTCCTTCTCCCTGCTGTATCAATTGCAATGGCAACCAGGCATCTCATCCTGAGAATGTCCCATGTACCTTGATGAGCAGGCCATCCAGGAGATCTGGCCAAAGCAAAAAGTAACTTACCCTGTTGCTCACAAGTTGTTGGCTAGACCATATACACTGACAGTACCATTCTCGCTATGACTCACTCCATGGATGTCATGGCCGTGCAGTCTTGCAACTTCAAATTCAGCACTGCAGTTGTAAAATCACTGGGTATTGTGGTAGCATAACCATCTCCTTCTCCTCCAGCTGTGCAACAAACCGCCAAATCTTCACCTCCTGCAGTGAAACCACCTGCTACACAACTGACAGGCTGGAAAGGAAGAAAGGAATACTCTCCTGAAGGTTTTTTACGTCCCTGCAGGCAACAAACATCTGAGTCTTCATCTGCCAACCGCAAAGGCTCTAAGAAATCAATCAACATGACCAGTCTTCTCATTCCTTGACTCAGAGGTCCTCTTCAATGGTGTGACTACATGATACTCTCACCTGGCTGACCTACATTTCGCCAGTGTGCACTGCCCACTGTTTAGCTTCTGTAGAATCTGCAGGCCAACCCAATGAGAATTCCAGTGCCTCTGTACATCTCATGGAACAGGCTCCTCCAGCCTGTGCACCCTGTAACAGTGAGTCTTTGAAGGCTGGCACTCAGCAGTCACAGAGGTGACAACATTTCTTTTTTTTTTTTTTTTTTTTTTTCTCATCCCCTTTTGCTGTTATGATCCTCCCCCAATGGAATGTTCACGCCAGTGGATCCAAGAAGAAGAAATTATGGCTGCTCTTGAAATCATAGCATCCACTCTTTCTCTGCATGCAAGAAACAAAAGTCATCCTCGAAACCACTCTGACCTCTCATATTTCCTTCCAGTCTACTTTGACCTTCCCGCCGAGGATGGCATTCCATCTCATCGGGGAGTCATGCTGCTCATCAGGGATGACGTTCATAGCCAAACCATATTACTGAATACTTGGCTGCCAACTGTTGCAGTCCACATTATCCTTCCTCACTTCACATTTTCTCTTTGCAGCATATACATCCCTCCATCATTTGGTGTCACCAGGGCAAACTACCTCCATGTTACTGATCAACTCACTCACATCTGCTCAGTGTCTTTAATGCACACTGTCCCATTTGTGGCTCTTCCTGAATCTGTGAGAGAGTGCCCTTTTGGCTGACCTCAATCAACTCAACCTCTCTATCTTAATAACAGAACACCTGCATTCCTCTCAGACTCCACACACACCTATTCCCATTTGGACCTTTTGCTCTGCCGCATCCAGTTTGCCTGTCATCTCGAGTGGTCCATTCTCTCTAATGTGTACTCGAGCGTCCATCTGCCATGTGCTATCTGTTTGCTGACTCCTATCCCATCTACATGTAAACCCAACTGGCAGCTTTCTAAGGCCGACTGGAGGCTTCAGTCCTCCCTGGAGACCTTCAACAAAGATTTTCCCAGTTGTGATGACCATGCAGAGTATGTCATGAATGTTGTCCTTACCATAATAGATCATTCCATAACTCACACTTCATCTCTACTGTGCTGTGTACCAGACCCCAGGTGGACTAAGGCATGCTGCGACACCACTGTGAAGACTTGCTCTCTGCAATTTTAACCATCATGCTATGATGTTGAACTGTATTTATTGTAAACAGTTTCATGCACAGTGTCATTTCATTCTTTGCTATGGCAAAACAGCTATCTAGATTTCATTTACTAGTTCTTTTAACAGTTCCACTTCCTCTTCCATCGTGTGGGGGGCAATTCTCATCATCTGTGTGGGACTAAGATCCATTCCCTGATTTCCAGTATGACAGTAGCATGTGGTGTCATTGTGGACCCTATAGCTATATCCAACACTTTGGGTTGCTATTCTGTGAAGATTTTGAGCTTCACCCACTATCACCCAACCTTCCTCCCTTGGAAATGTGTTGGGGAGGCTCAGGTGATACGCTTCTCCTCTTGTGATTGCTACAATGCTGCCTCTACCAAGAGGGAACTAGATAACGCTCTCACTTCATCCCAATCTTCCACCCCACGGCCAGATGATGTTCACATTCAGATGTTGCAGCACCTTTCTCTCATGAGCAAGCACTTTGTCCTTCATAAATACAGTCACATTTGGGCAGATGGCACCTTTCCCAGATGCTGATGTGAAGTCACTATCATACCCATATCTAAGCCCAGTAAGGTCAAACACCTTGCTTCTAGCTACTGCCCCATTTCTCTCATCAGCTATGTTTTCAAGGTGATCGAATGTATGATTTATGGTTGGTTGGTATAGTGGCTCAAACCTCACAATCTACTAACCACTGCACAATGTGGATTTCGAGCACACCATTCTGCTGTTGACCACTTCATCACTCTGTCAACCCATGTCATTCCGTTTTCTGACAAAATACCCGATGGTGGCTGTGTTCTTTGATTGGGAGGAAGCCTATGACACTTGCTGGAGGACTGGTATCCTTCTGCACTCTATACATGTGGGGCTTTCAATGCTGCCTGCCCTGTTTCATTTGGAAATTTTTAAAAACCAAGTATTCAAGGTATGTGGGGGTTTGATCTTGTCAGACACCTTCATCCAGGAGAATGGCGTGCCTCAAGGCTCCATCCTGTGCATCGTACTCTTTGCTATAGCCATTAATCCTATAATGGTCTGTCTCCTGCCAGGCATCAAAAACTCCTTTTTTTGTCGATGACTTTGCGATTTATTGCAGATCTCCGCTGGCTTGTATTCTGGAACATCTACAGTGATGGCTTCATCGTCTTCACTCATGGGGTATCGACAATGGCTTTCGATTTTTCACTGGCAAGACAGTTTGTATGAATTTCTGGCTACGCAATTGGTTTCTTCCACTGTCTTTACATCTTGGGCTTGTTGCTTTTCCATTCACTGAAACTATGAAATTCCTGGAGCTCATGCTTCATAGAAAACTTTCTTGGTCCTCCCATGTGTCTTACCTGGTTGCATGCTTTACCCAGTCTCCTAATGTCTTATATGCTCTAAGCACTACTTTCTGGCGAGCAGATCGGACCACCCTCCTCTGTTTGTACCAATCCCTTGTCCATTTGAAATTAGACTATGTGTGTTTCATTTATTCATGTGCATGTCCATCCATTTTACACCACCTTAATATAATCCACCATCATGGAATCCGTTTGGCCACTGGTGCCTGTTACACTAGCCGAGTTGAGAGTCCCTATGCAGAAGCTGCCAGACAACTGCTGCTATATGGGTGTGATGTTCTCCTCAGTAGATACGCTTGACATTTGTCTGCCATGCCTAGCCACCCATCCTGCACCTCCGTTTTCGATGCTGCCTTGGCTGACAGTATGGGATGCATCCCTCTTCTCTGCTGTCTCCCAGGTTCGCTTTCCACTCCTATTCCAGCAGCTTAATTTCACATTCCCTGCCAATTTTCCAGTGGGTGTGAACCCTTCACCACCTTGGCATCACGCAGTGGCCTGTGTTCATCTTGGACTTCACACTCGACCTTCACACTCAATATAGTGACAGCACCTTTGTGTACAGTAATGGTCCTAAGACTGACTGTGGTGTCCAGTGTGCCTTTGTCATTGTCACTGACCATTTTTGGTATTAGCTTACACAACACCACCCAATATTTACAGCAGAGCTCTTTACCCTCTATCAGGCTACCTAATACATCCAGCGACACAGCCTTTTTTATTGTGTCATATGCTCTAATTCTCTTGGTGCCCTTCTGAACCTCTGTGTGCTGTACACAGTCCATCCTTTAGCGCAATGGGCCCAAGAAAGCTTCCATTTGCTCTGTGTTGAGGGAGACACTGTGATGTTTATTTAGAATGGTGGTCACGTCGGTCTGATGGGAAATGAGGCTGCTGACGCTGCTCACGAGGCTGCAGTCTTCTTACCTCAGTCTGCTAGCTCTTCCATCCCTTTGGATTATCTCTATGTTGCCATTTGTCGGCAGGTGGTGTCACTTTGGCACCACCACTGGTACACTCTTCATGGGAACAAGCTCCGGGGAATTAAACCCCTCCCAGTGGCTTAACCAATCTTATCTCAGCCCCCCTTGCCATGAGGAAATCATTTTAGCTAGGTTGCATATTCGGCAGTATCGTTTTAGTTATCGCCATTTGTTAAGTGGTGATGCCCCACCATTTTGTGCTCATTGTCATCAATTTTTGCTGGTTCACCATTTCCTGACCGAATGTCCTCGTTTTAACAACTTAGCCGGCCGTGGTGGCTGAGCGGTTACAGGTGCTTCAGTCCAGCACTGCGCGACTTCTACGGTCACAGCTTCGAATCCTGCCTTGGGCATGGATGTGTGTGATGCCCTTAGATTAGTTAGGTTTAACTAGTTCTAAGTTCTAGGGGACTGGTGACCTCAGATGTTAAGTCCCATAGTGCTCAAATCCATTTGAACCATTTTTAACCACTTCTTCTATTCTATCTTTTGCTTGTGCCATTTTTCCTGTTGATACGCAGGGTCAGCATGGTTAATTGGATGTGGCAATGTTAGTTGGAGGGTTGTCCAGATGCCCTTCCTGTCACCACCCCGTACCCCCCAGGAAGGAATTAGTGTACCCCAACTGTCTGCGACTAGTATAATCCATGGAATAGTGTGAAAGTGTTCAGATGACTGCGAGCCATGTAAATGAGGCGGGATGTGGGGACCAGCCCAGTATTCACCTAGGGGGATGTGGAAAACCGCCTAAAAACCACATCCAGGCTGGCCAGCACACCAGCCCTCATCGTTAATTCACCAGGTGGGTTCAATCTGGGACCGGCGAGCCTACCCAAGTCCAGGAAGCAGCACATTGACATGCTCGGCTAACCTGGCAGGTATTTTTTTTTTTTAACCACTTATGTTCTCATATATTTTTGCTGTCTGATTTGTTGGCTGTTTTTGTGAAGGACACTTGGATTTTTGACCATGTTTTACTTTTTATCATTCGTAGCAACATGGCAAAGGACATTTAATCTTTGGTTCAGGACCTCCACTGTCTCTACACCATATTTTGAGGACCTTGTGTTCAGCTCACTTTCCATCAGTCATTTGGGCTTAATGTACAGGGTGTTACAAAAAGGTACAGCCAAACTTTCAGGAAACATTCCTCACACACAAATAAAGAAAAGATGTTATGTGGACATGTGTCCGGAAACGCTTAATTTCCATGTTAGAGCTCATTTTAGTTTCGTCAGTATGTACAGTACTTCCTCGATTCACCACCATGATTTCATACAGGATACTCTACCTGTTCTGCTAGAACATGTGCCTTTACAAGTACGACACAACATGTGGTTCATGCATGATGGAGTTCCTGCACATTTCAGTCAAAGTGTTCGTACGCTTCTCAACAACAGATTCGGTGACCGATGCATTGGTAGAGGCGGACCAATTCCATGGCCTCCAAGCTCTCCTGATCTCAACCATCTTGACTTTCATTTATGGGGACATTTGAAAGCTCTTGTCTACGCAACCCCAGTACCAAATGTAGAGACTCTTCGTGCTCGTATTGTGGACGGCTGTGATTCAATACGCCATTCTCCAGGGCTGCATTAGCGCATCAGGGATTCCATGCGATGGATGGTGGATGCATGTATCCTCGCTAACGGAGGACATTTTGAACATTTCCTGTAACAAAGTGTTCGAAGTCACGCTGGTACATTCTGTTGCTGTGTGCTTTCATTCCATGATTAATGTGATTTGAAGAGAAGTAATAAAATGAGCTCTAACATGGAAAGTAAGCATTTCCGGACACATGTCCACATAACACATTTTCTTTCTTTGTGTTTGGGGAATGTTTCCTGAAAGTTTGGCCGTACCTTTTTGTAACACCCTGTATAGTCTCTTTATGTTCTTTTACTTCTTGATATTCTAAGGTTATGACATGGGAACTTATGACCTTACTTGTTTTTATGTCCTAAAACAAATAACACACACACAAAAAACACTTGACTGCCAGATGAAGGATTCCATCAATATTCTAACTCCTCCAGCCACAGGCTGTGCCATAGTGATCCCATCACACATATCTTATAAGCTTCCCAAAATCTATAAACCCCACAATCCTGGATGTCCCAGTGTAGACGGATACTATGCTCCCATTGGAAGATCTCTGCTCTTGTTGACCAGCACCTCCAACCAGTTGCCTGTAGCTTAGCTTCTCATATAAAACATACAACTCCACTTAGCAATTCTCAGCCATCCCTACCCCATTAACACCTGGATCCTTGTTTGTCACAGTTGATGACACCTGCCTACACACCAACATTCCTCAGGCCAATGGCCATCATGCCATCCAACTCTACCATTCTCAACGTCCTTCTGACATCAACCCACTACTTCATTCCTTCTAAACCTTACTGATTACATCCTCACACACAAATACTTCTCCTTTGAGAGGAAGATACACTGCCAGGAAAAATATCAAAACACCAAACAATAATTAATGTGGACTATTGAAATTTCAGTAATACATTTGTGTAGGTAACATATTTAAATGATTGACATTGCAAGATCACAGGTAAATGTAAGTGCGAGACAAGCCATTGCAAATATGAAACGCTGGTACATTAATAGCCAGTTTAACTGACACAATTCTGAATGCATCCATTCAGACATGATGCACTGTGTTGTACAGCTTCTTGATGACAGTTTGTGGGATGGAGCTTCATGGTCTTGCCCTTGACCAATCAACACAGGGATGTTTAGTGCTCCTTGTGGATGACACTGGAGATGTCGTCCAATGATGTCCCATATGTGCTTGATTGAATGCTGATCTCATGATTGGGTAGGCCAATGTAACATTTCATCACTCAGTGGAGCATGTGGGGTTACAACAGTAGTACATAGGTGAACTTTATCCTGTTCAAAAATACTCCCTGTAATGCTTTTCAAGAATGGAAGCACAACAGGTTGAATCACCAGATTGACATACAAATTTACAGTCAGGATGCGTGGACTAATCATGTGATTGCTTCTGGTGTCATACAGAACCGTACCCCAGGCCATAACTCCAGATGTAGGTCCTGTGTGTCTAGCACAGGCTCGTCCAAACTGTGCCCCTGGGGCGCTAGCACCCACGATCGCCCGCGGCCTGCGCCCCGGGCGAATTCGTGTGTTGTCGTAGTGGCCGAGCCGTGTCGCCTAGCTGGCCATGCGGACCGCCCGCCGAGCCTCGGCATGCCGGTATGCAGATATTGCAATAGATAAAAATTTATTTTGCGACCACACATCGCTGTCCTTTTCAGCAGACCTGGCGGAAAACGTATGTAAAACCAATCTTTTTTGTTAGTTTTTTATTTGAGTTTCAATTAACGAAACAATTAAATGTTAAAGTGTTTTAAAAACAGGATTGTACAAAATTAATTGTATGTTCTTTTTTGGCATGGTACGAGCAGGAAACAGGTGGGCAAAGTTTGTGCGCAAATTACAAATGATCGCTGAGAATTGGGAAAGCAGGGAAACCCTTTGCTGCTGGGAATCTCATCAAGGGTTGCCTGGTCGACTCGGCGGCTTGGATTTGTCCACCAGACCTCACGGAAAAAATTGAAAAAATAGCTCTTTCTCCTCAAACTGTTGCTCACAGAGTTGAAGATATGGTCTCAGATATGGAGCAGCAATTAATGGAGAGAGCGGGAAACTTCATTTCACTTTCTGTCGCTCTTGAAGAGTCCGCAGACGTTGCGGACATATCTCAGCTCGTCATATTCATTCAAGGTGTTGACGGCACTCTGCGTGTCACCAAAGAATTTCTCGATCTTATACCATTAATAGACACAACCAT
Organism: Schistocerca piceifrons; assembly: GCF_021461385.2. Lineage (NCBI taxonomy): Eukaryota > Metazoa > Arthropoda > Insecta > Orthoptera > Acrididae > Schistocerca > Schistocerca piceifrons. The sequence goes on along the minus strand of NC_060149.1, from coordinate 828,598,965 downwards.
GGGTTTGGATATTTTTCTAGCCGTGGAAAACGTGATGCAGCCCCTGTGCTACGAGGGATACGCACTGGATTTCTGAGTTACATGAGGTCAAAAATGGCTGAAGTTGGCTGTTCCTTATTTGCGACAGTCCATTGTCTGATTCACCTGGACACACTTTGTGGAAAGATTGTCAACATTAAAAATGTTATGGACACAGTTCTTCGAACGGTTAATTATCTTCACTCGCATGGACTCACGCATCGCCAATTTAAAAAATTTCTGGCTGATATCGAAGCGGAATACCCAGACATCCCCTACCACACCGAAGTAAGATGGCTGAGCAGAGGAAAGGTGCTTCATCAGTTTTTCTCCTTGAGGGGCGAAATAAATACCTTTTTGGAAATGAAAGGACATCCAGAAGAATTACTTTGTGATCCTAAGTGGGTGGTGAATTTGGCTTTTTTTGAGTGACCTTACTGGTCATTTAAATAGTTTGAACATTACACTCCAATTCAAAAATCACTATGTCGTTGATTTAGTGCAGACGATTCAAGCATTTTAAAAAAAACTTATTTTGTGGGAAAAACAATTGTGCGGGAAGAATTGTGGACACTTTCCTGCATTAGACAGCATTAAAGAAGATGTGGATTTTTCAGATTATGTTGCAATCATTTGCAAATTACAAAAACGGTTTGAAAACAGATTTTTGGAGACAAATGAGCTTCAATCGGCCTTAGGTATATTTGTTCGCCCATTTTCCCTTCGGCATAGGACGTCTCACAAGTGCTTCAACTAGAACTGATTGACCTGCAGTGCGATATCCGCCTGAAGGACCGCTTTCTCATGTGTAAAACTTTGAATGACTTTTACAGCTATCTTCCACGAGAGAAATATCCTCTTTTGCACAAGCACGCGGCCTAAGTTCTCTCAATGTTGAGTGCTTTTTCTCCCTTTTAAAGCTTGCTAAAACTAAGAACCGTTCATTACTTGGCAATGAAAATTTGACTAATTCTTTGAAGTTATCAGTCTCAGGGAATATTGTACCAAACATTGACAAAACCGTTTCCTCGAAAAAGAAAAAAGTGTAAAATGTTAATTGTCTTCTTTAAAAATGTTGACTGTAAGAATTAAAGAGCTTCATAACCTTAATTTTATTTGTTAATAAGTTTTCAAACTTGGTTAGTTAAAATTATTATGTACAAAACAGCAAACTAAGCACCCAATTTCTAAACTCTGAGAAGGAATACAAAAAGCTGTAGCATGAAGTACAACAGAAAATATTTACTTGTAACTATTAACAGCAAGAATGAGACTCTATATCCCTTACATAATATTATTTCAAAAATAGAATATTTATGACTAGTTCATTTAAGAAACTGATATATTTTTCAGAAGACACCTATGGTACATATGACGAGTGTACATGTGCAGTACTAATAGAATCAACCTGTGTGTCAGAAAACTACTAAGTTATTCTTCGATTCTTGTTTTGGATATTCTTTTCTCTAGCTTTGCATAGTAATTCTGCCACACATACACTAGTTGTTACCTAAACAGCGGTCTCACTCGCTCCGCAGCTCTCTCTCTCTCGCCCCTATGCTGCCGGGTGCCATTCTTGGATGAGCCTGGTCTAGCACATGAACAGGTTGACTGCAGGCTCTCAACAGGCTTCCTTATAACAACACACAGCCATCACTGGCACTCAGGTAGACCCAGCTTTCATCTCAAAACACAACAGACTCCAATGAGCCACTTGACACCACTGAAGCTACAAATGACTGACGTTTTGGGGTCACTGGAAGGCACACTACAGGGCATCTGGTTCAGAGCTGTCCTTGAAGAAACCAATTTGCAACAATTCGTTGTGTCACTGTGGTGCTAACTGCTGGTCAAATTGCTGCTGCAGATGCAGCACAATTCATCAGAGCCACACACCAAATATGATGGTCTTCCCTCTCAGTAGAGACATGTGACCATCCAGAACCCTCATCTTCTTGTGACTGTACTTTCTTGTGACCACTGCTGCCAGTGATCATGTACAGTGGTTACATCTCTGCCAAGTCTTACGGCAATATCACAGAAGGAACATCCAGTTTCTCATAGCTCTATTACATGAACTCGCTCAAACTCAGTGAGGTGCTGATAATGGCACTTTGTTGCCTTAAAGGTGTACTTGACTAACATCAACTCATTATGTTTAGTCCTAAAGGTCACCAATGCTATGGTCATTACAGCGCGTGTTTAATGAAACCTGATTTGAATCCTCGTGGTGGCACTACTAGCGGCCCTCTCATGCGACAGTGACAGCAATATGCAGTTAACAGTGTGCATTATATAACTTGCTACACAATCACCAAAACGAATTATACTGTCCAGTAAGATAACACTTTGAGTTTACATATGTGATACATAGGTGTCATGCAGATGATGTCAAAGCACAGATTTTCACATGAGGTATTAGGTCTTTGATATTTAGCCTGGGACTTTCACTCTCAATGATATAGTATGTTTCTGAGTGCTAGAGTGTCACAGAACTTTCTGATACATTGATGTTGTTCATTCGGTAGTGCACCCATGAGTCTAACACAACTCAACATAGAGATGTTACCTGGTTGCTCACCATTCACAGACTTTCCCTTTAATTGACACAGAGATGTGAGTAACATACTAGTTGGACACAGACCGTAGATTTTGGGGGAAGGGTGGCTTTTTAAAGACAGCACAAGAACATTATGTGATTTATGAAATTACTTAATATTTTTAAATTTTGCTAGGTTAGATTTCATTATTTTGCGTGGACTCAAGGACTTTACCATTATCCGGTTTATGAAAAACGTTTCAGGTTAATAAATGATAAAAGCATGTGGAACATCATTATGTTTTCGTAGTCTGAAATCCCCTATCTACAAGTAGGGCATCTATCATGAAATCCATATTTTATGAACCTCTGTTATCCAAAATCTTAATTAGTGACTGATTTAATTAGTGACAGCTGTTGTCTGATTCAGAAAAAAATAAAGCAAAAAAAATTATATCATCAAAGTTCAAAATCTCACCGATATTAAAGCAAAACAGACACTGAAATTATGAGTGTCCAAACTTCTAATGTCAATTATTCTGTACGTTAATTAATGCCAGATAATTCAAAATATGGTCATGAAAAATTGGGACTGTATGTTTTTGAATGAGTAGTAATAATACTTCCTATCCTGCCCATTAGCTCAAAATCCCTTAAGTGATGTTGTAGGAACATTAATTAGCTATAACTTTTAATTTCTGAGCCATCTAGTGATACTACATAATTTTAATCAGGGAGATAAATACAAACAACGAACAATTACGTGTGTGACAGCATTAGAAACAGAATGAAAAAGTGAAAGAATTTTAGTTATTCATGTGAGCAGAAAACACAACTGTTGGAATATTTTACAGCTTGGTACATCTCTTCACCCACCAAGTGAATTAAACAGACAGTTATTGGCAATTAGCTTACTGGATAATTCAGTGGCCTGTAAGAGTCTATTACATGTATCAATATACATAAAAAAGAAACACTGTTATCATAATGCTTTAAACTGATCTTCAAATCAGGTATCCTAAATAGATGTTACCTAACAACCATCCGTGGCTGTCTTATGACATAAAATTTCATAAAATTTCTAAACATACAAGTACATAAGTATAATATTTCAAAACACATTTATATCAGAGAACGTCATGGGCCACAACTTAGTCTTCATATTTCACAAATTTTTCACTCTGTTGACACAGTTCATTACTCATTATTGGCACCATCTTCACAAAAACCACTGTCATAGTCCGCTGTAGGCTCTTTCTGTGATTTCTGCTTCAAATTTTCACTCATGTCCATTGTATTGTTTTGTATTGTATTGATCCAAAGTGGTTTCAGCATTTACAAACAAAAAGGCAACAAATTTTCTAAATTAGTGCACTAGTAATTCCTGTCTCTAAATTTCTAGTACAAATGATTACTCATTAATTGGAAATTTACTCATTATAAATGTACATGACTATCAGTATAATGTCACACAGAAAATTTACAACAAAGCATGTCTATAAATCAAATGAGAATGGAAGCTGCTTTATTTACTCAATTGGTCTCCTCTGACTATGGCCAATTAACCCTCTTGAAATGAATTTCACTGCATGTTTAATTCCTGTTAGAAAATAATAACATCAAGTAGGAGGTAAACAGTACAGTATCAGAGAAATGAACTTTGCAGCAATTTATATTAAACAACTCATTAAAAAAATTAGTACTTCATGTAGGTTCATTAAATAATTTTCAGTATTTTATCATTTTTTTTTATTATAAAAGCATCATTCTGTTTCTGAATACAGTGCAGTAATGTCCAACAGCTTAACAACAAGCTACGTCATTTTACTTAGGCATGTCATCACAACAAAAGAATATTCTCTTATACATCATTTCGCTTTCCAATTTATCAATGCTCATTATACTGCTTATTTATTCCCTTATAAACATGTTGACTGAAGATGTACTTTTGCAAAAGAAGCTATTACGAAGACGTGGTCCCTAATCATTGCTGTTTCATATATACTTCATAGAACTTCATTCACTTTGTCACTTCACATTCACTTAATATTTCATTGATTCATTATTATATATTTCTCCATTACATAATACATCGCTGCTTCATATATTCATTCTGCTTCACTTTGTGTACAAAAAAATGACTCTACGGCATAATTCTCAACAGCAGCCACCCACATTAAAGACAAGACATTTCCCTCTATTACACAGCAGAGCAAAACTTATTCAAATGATCTCACTAAAATTTAATCTCCACAACATTTATTTTTAATACAATATTGTTTATCTTGGCCTGAAAGACTTATAATATGGCACACACGTACTGAGAAGATGAACTTTCATACATGCAACTAAAGATAATAACATTTTACATTAGACCAATGACTTTCTGAATTTCATATATTTAGGGGAAGTTGGGTTAATTGATTCTCAAAGCTAATTGGACCATCACAATTATAAACAATTCAAGAGTAAAAATTATTATTTTTTTTGTACCATAAACATGTTCCTTTAGATGGGCTGTACTGTGTGAGCTAATATGGGTGCTGTCTGTTAGCTACAGAGATTTGTCCACAGCTCGTGGTCGTGCGGTAGCGTTCTCGCTTCCCGCGCCCAGGTTCCTGGGTTCGATTCCCGGCGGGGTCAGGGATTTTCTCTGCCTCGTGATGACTGGGTGTTTTGTGCTGTCCTTAGGTTAGTTAGGTTTAAGTAGTTCTAAGTTCTAGGGGACTGATGACCATAGATGTTACGCCCCATAGTGCCCAGAGCCATTTGAACTATTTTTTTTGTTAGCTACATTTGCAGATATAGATAAAAAACTGAAATCTGCTGGTAAGAGTAATTTATTTTTGCATTCAACAATTTCTCCTACAGTTTTACTTGTTTGAGTTAGATTCAGTGTTTATTGCTTTATGATACTCCATGAAATATGTGCATGGAGTCATTTTCCGTTCATGTTGAAAATTGTTGATAAAGTGAAAGTGGGGTTAACTGGACCAGTAAAATTTGGGGTTAAGTGGATTGGTTCAGTCAACCCCAGACAGTTGCTAATGAATGAAAATGCCTTTTATACAAACATCTAATAGATTACATAAATGTAAGCTTTGCACTTTCAAGGAAAAACCATTTTTCATGCAGTTTCACTTGCTTCCTGTCAGAAAATTCCTGGACATTCAACTTTATGTTGACCTGCTCTGATTTCATGAGTAATTTCAAAGAAACACATTATAGTGCCCAAGAATTACCATATATAACACTACAGCCCTTGTTCGTGTAGCATTTCCTTTGGTATTTACTGCCTCTGATATTTGGAAAGGCTTTAGTATTAGTAGTATCAAACCTACCAATTCACGCATATTTAATGCCTAATATTTTTATTGTTGTTTGTGCTGGACAGACCTCTCCCAATTCACCAACAAATAACAAAGATTTATTGGGAGAGCATGAAAGTACATCTGCAGATGGCAATGTTGAGAATCTTGGACACCAGCCAGAAGATAAGTAAACAGAAATTACTAAGACTGGTGTGAGGAACACAACGAGATATAGATGGAATGGACAGAGGCAGCACCAAAAGGCAGAATAGCAAAGCTATTGCCAAAAAAGCATAAATTAAATTAAGTATGCCAAATACTGGCAGAAAGCGGCAGTAGCTCTGAAGATCATGATCATGTCCAGTACGTTGATTCCTTTGATGCTAACTTGTACACAAGTGCAGATGCAGTAGAAGCTGGCCACAGTTTGCGAACAGCTGAAGGTACTTTTGGCTACAGTCAGCGATCCTGAGTCTGCTGACTTGAGGTGTAGCAGTGGTGGAGCATCGGGCATATCGCATGAGAAACCTCAGGTGTCACTTGTTAGACCCACAGGCTCTGCTACTGAGGCAGCCTCCAGATGGCCCAGCAAGGGGTGTCCGCCTTGACTGCAGTGAGAATTGTGGGTGATAATGCTTTCACATCAGTCTGTCAGCAGGGTCTGAGCAGGCAAATGGGGGTTGGGATTTGCTGCCTATTGGGATCTCCACAGTTAAGTATGTTATAGAGCCTCATAGAGAAATAGCATTTATGGCCTGTAAGAAAGCCAATGTGTACTCAATGTATCTGCCAGAAGGCCACATCCAAAAAAGTGTAGGAGGCCTTGCATGCAGCTATCAAGCATGCAGGCTGCAGTCATCTGCGAGTTCTGGCTGCTTTTGGCACCAATGATGCCTGTTGCATGGGTTCTGAGCCTATCCTCAGTTCATGGTGGTGCCTCTTGAAAGTGGACAAGCCTGCTGGCCTCGCCTGTGGGATGCAATCACAGCTGGAAATTTGCAGCATTGTTTATAGAGGTGATTGGGTTCCTTTGGTTTGAAGACCAGTGGATTGTCTCAAACAAAGTCTATGTTGGCTCTGTGATGATTTTGGCTGCTGATTTCTGCGAAACAGAATATTCATCACAATTCAAAACTACAGGCTACATAGCGGCTTCTCACGAAGAGCCTAACGAAACTGCCATTACTACATGTAGCCTCTCCTGGCAGCCCAGTAGCTTGTATCCGATGCACTACTGCCCATTTACTATATGCCCCACACCTTCACACTGACGATGAAACAATGAATTGGCATCGGGATTCAAAAATACAGGGTACATGGCGGCTTATGACAAAGAGACTGATGACACTGCAGTAACTGTACGTAGCCTCTCCTGGCAGCCCAGTAGCTTGTATCCGATGCACTACTGCCCATTTACTATATCCCCTACACCTTCACACTGACGATGCGACACAGAATATGCATCGCGACTCAAAACTACAGGATACACGGCGGCTTCTCACCAAGAACTTAACGAAACTGCCATCACTACACGTAGCATCTCCTGGCAGAACAGTGGCTTGTAACCGATGCACTACTGCCCATTTGCAATATCCTCCACACCTTCACATTGACGATGTGAAATAGAATAAGCATTGGAATTCAAAACTACAGGCTATATGGCGGCTTCTAACTAAGAGCCTAACGAAACTGTTATCATTACACGTAGCCTCGCCTGGCAGCCCAGTGGCTTGTACCTGATGCACTACTCCCCATTTACTATATCCCCCACACCTCCACACTGACGATTCGACGTAGAATTGGCATCGCGATTGAAAAATACAGGATACATGGCGGCTTCTCACCAAGAGACAGACGATGCTGCAGACATTGTACATAGAAGCCCCTGGCAGCGCAGTAGCTTGTGTCCGATGCACTACTGCCCATTTACTTTATAGCCCACACCATCACGCTGACGATGCGACACAGTATTTGCTTCGCAATTAAAAACTACAGGCTACATGGTGGCTTCTCATCAAGAGTCAAACGATAGTAAAAGTCACTGCACGTATACTCTCCTGGAAGCCCAGTAGCTTGTATTCGATGCACAACTGCCCATTTACTATATCCCCCACACCTCCACACTGACGATGCGACATACAATATGCATAGTGATTCAATACTACAGGCTACATGGTTGGCTTCACACAGAGAGCCTAACGAAACTACCATCACCACACGTAGCCTCTCCTGGCACCCCAGTAGCTTGTATCTGATGCACTACTGCCCATTTATTATATCCCCACACCTTCACACTGACGATGCAACACAGAATTTGCATCGCGATTCAAAACTACATGCTGCATGGCGACTTCTCACCAAGAGCCTATAGAAACTGCCATCACTACACGTAGCCCCTACTGGCAGACCAGTAGCTTGTACCCGATGCACTACTGCCCATTTACAATATCCCCCACACCCTCTCCCTGACGATGCGATACAGAATATGCATCACGAATCAAAACCACAGGCTACATGGCGGTTTCTCACCAAGAGCCTAACAAAACTGCCATCTCTCCACATAGCCTCTCCTGGCAGCCCAGTAGCTTGTATCCGATGCACTACAGATCATTTACTATATCCCCCACACCTTCACTCTGACGATGCGACAAAGTATTGGCATCGCGATGCAAAAATACAGGATACATGGCGGTTTCTCACCATGAGACTGACGATACTGCAGACATTGTACGTAGACGCTCCAGGCAGCCCAGTAACTTGTATCCGATGTACTACTGCCCAATTGCTATATCCCCCACAACGTGACACTGACGATACAACACAGAATTTTTGCATCGCGATTCAAAAGTACAGGCAAAATGGCAGTTTCTCACCACGAGACAAACGATAGTAAAAGTTGCTGCACGTATCCTATCCTTGCTGCGCAGTAGCTTGTATTCGACGTAGTATTGCCCATTTACTATAACCCACACACCTTCACAAGGACGATGCGAAAAAGAATATGCATCGCGATTCAAAACTAGAGGCAACATGGCAGTTTCTCACCAAGAGCCTAACGAAACTGCCATCACTACACGTAGCCTCTCCAGGGAGCCAAGTAGCTTGTATTCGATGCACTACTGCCCATTTACTATATCCGACACACCTTCACAATGACGATGCGACATAGGATATGCATAGCGATTCAAAACTACAGACTACATGGCGGCTTCTCACCAAGAGCCTAACGAAACTGCCATCAATACACGTAGCCTCTCCTTGCAGCCCAGTAGCTAGTATCCGATGCACTACTGCCCATTCACTATATCCCATACACCTTTACACTGACTATGCGAAACCGAATGTACATCGTGATTTAAAACTACAGGCTACATGGAGGCTTCTCACCAAGAGACAAACGATAGAAAAAGTCACTGCACGTAACCAATCCTGGCAGCCCACTAGCTTGTATTTGATGCACTACTGCCCAATTACTATATCCCTCACACCTCCACACTGACGATGCGACATAGAATACGCATAGCGTTTCTAAACTACAGGCTACATGGCAGCTTCTCACCATGAGCGTAACGAAACTGCCATCACTACACGTAGTATTTCCTGGCAGCCCAGTATCTAGTATCCGATGAACTACTGCCCATTTACTATATTCCCAACACCTTCACACTGACGATGCGACAAAGAATTGGCATCGCGATGCAAAAATACAGGATACATGGCGGCTTCTCACCAAGAGACTGACGATACTGCAGACATTGTAAGTGGCCGCTCTTGGCAGAAACATTAGCTTGTACCCGAAGCAGTACTGCCCATTTACTTTATCCCCCCACACCTTCACAATGACGATGCGACACAGTATTTGCATCGCAATTCAAAACTGCAGGGTATATGGCGGCTTCTCACCAAGAAACAAACGATAGTAAATGTCACCGCACGTAAACTCTCCTGGCAGCCCAGTAGCTTGTATCCGATGCACTACAGTCGTTTACTTTATCCCCCACACCATCACACTGACGATGCGACATAGAATATGCATGACAATGCAAAACTACAGGCCGCGTTGTGGGTTCTCACCAAGACCGTAACGAAACTGCCATCACTACACGCAGCCTCTCCTGGCATCCCATTAGCTTGTATTCGATGCACTACTGAACATTTATTATATCCTCCACACATTCACCCGACGATGCAACACAGAATTTGCATCGCGATTAAAAACTACGGGCTACATGGCGGCTTCTTACCAAGAGACAAACGATAGTGGAAGTCACTGCACGTAACCTCTCCTGGCAGTGCAGTAGCTTGTATTCTATGCACTACAGCCCATTTACTATATCCCACACACCTTCACAACGACGATGCAAAAAGGAATATGCATCGCGATTCAAAACTACAGGCTACATGGCGGTTTCTCACCTAGAGCCTAACGAAACTGCCATCACTACACAAAGCCTCTCCTGGCAGCCCAGTAGCTTGTATCCGATGCACTACTGCCTGTTTCCTATATCCCCCCCACCTTCACATAGACGATGGGACAAAGCATTAGCATCGCAATTCAAAAATACAGGATACATGGCGGCTTCTCATCAAGAGACATACAATATTGCAGACACTGCACTTAGCCTCTCCTGGCACCCCAGTGGGTTATATTCTATGCACTACTGCCCGTTTACTATATCCACCACAACTTCACACTGACAATGCAACACAGAATTTGCATCGCGATTAAAAACTGCGGGCTACATGGCGGCTTTCAACAAAAGACAAACGATTGTAGATGTTGCTGCACGTAACCTATCGTGGCTGCCCAGTAGCTTGTATTCGATGCACTACTGCCCATATACTCCATCCCCCACACCTCCAAACTGACGATGCGACACAGAATATACATCGCGATTCATAACTACAGGCTACATGGTGGCATCTCACCAAAAGCCTAACGAAACTGCCATCACTACTCTTAGCCTCTCCTGGCAGCCCAGTAGCTTGTATTCGATGCACTATTGCCCATTTACTATATCCCACACACCTTCACAAGAACGATGCGAAAAAGAATATGCATCGTGATTCAGAACTACAGGCTACATGGCTGCCTCTCACCAAGGGCCTAACGAAACTGCCATCACTACACAAAGCCTCTCCTGGCAGCCCAGTAGCTTATATCCGATTCACTACTGCCCATTTACTGTGACCCCCACACCTTCACACTGACGATGCAACAGAGAATATGCATCACGATTCAAAAATACAGGACACATGATAGCTTCTGACCAAGAGACTAACGATACTGCAGTCACTGTACGTAGCCCCTCCTGGCAGCCCAGTAGCTTGTGTCATATGCACTACTGCCCATTTACTATATCCCCCACACCTTCACACCGACGATGCAACAAAGAATCGGCATCGCAATTCAAAAATAGAGGATCCATGGCGGCTTCTCATCAAGAGACTGACGATACTGCAGACACTGTACGTAGCCTCTCCTAGCACCCCAGTTGCTTGTATCCGATGCACTACTGCCCAATTACTATATCCCCCACACTTTCACACTGACGATGCGACACGAAATTTGCATCGCAATTCAAAACTACAGGCTACATAACGTCTTCTCACCAGGAGACTAACGATACTGCAGTCACTGTACGTAACCTCTCCACGCAGCCCACTGACATGTATCCGATGCACCACTGCCCATTTACAACATCCCTCACACCTTCATATTGACGATGCGACACTCAATTTGCATCGTGATTCGAAAATTCTATATGGCGGCTTCTCACCAAGAGACTAACGATACTGCAGTCACTGTACGTAGCCTCTCCTGGCAGCCCAATAACTTGTATCCGATGCACTACTGCCCATTTAGTATATTCCCCACATCTTCACACTGACGATGCGACACAGAAATTGCATCGCGATTCAAAACTACAGGCTACATGGCGGCTTCTCACAAAGAGATTAACGATACTGCAGCCGCTGTACGTAGCCTCTCCTGGCACCCCAGTAGCTTGTATCCGATACACTACTGCCCATTTACCATATCCCCCACACCTACACACTGACGCTGTGACACACAACTTGCATCGCAATTGAAAACTACAGGCTACATGGCGGCTTCTCACCAAAAGACTAACGATACTGCAGTCACTGTACGTAGCCTCTCCTGGCAGCCCAGTACATTATAACTGACACACTCCAACATAATTACTATATCCGACGCACCTTCACACTTATGATGCGATACAGAAATTGGATCATGATTGAAAACTGCAGGCTCCATGGGGGCTTATCTCCAAGAGACTAACGATACTACGGTCACTGTACCTAGCCTATCCTGTCAGCACGGTAGCTTGCCTCCGATTCACTACTGCCCATTTACTATATCCCTGGCACCTTCATATTGACGATGCGACCATAGTGTATCCCTCACTCATTCACCTGAATGCCCAGTATCTTGTATCTGATGCATTACTACATAATTACTATAACCCTCACACCTTCACATTGGCGAGCCGACACAGAAATCGCATCGCGATTGAAAACTACAGGCTCCATTGCGCCTTTTCACCAAGAGACTTAACGATACTATGGTCACTGTACGTAGCCTATACTGGCAGTACAGTAGCTTGCATCCAATGCACTGCTGCCCATTTACTATATTGCTGGCACTTTCATATTGACGTTGCAACACAAAAATTGCATCGCGATTGAAAACTACATGCTCTATGACGACTTCTCTCCAGGAGTCTAAAGATACTATAGTCACTGTACTTAAACTTACCTGAGAGGGCAGTATTTTGTAACTGATGCACTTCTACATAATTGCTATAACTCTTACAACTTCATATTGGCAATGCGACACAGAAATTGCATCGTGATTGAAAAATACAGACTCCATTTCGGCTTCTCACCAAGAGACTGGCGATACGAGGTTCACTGTATGTAGCCTCACATGGCAGCCCAGTAGCTTGTATCCGATGCCCTACTGCCTATTTACCTCACTCCTTCACATTGACAATGCAACAATAGTATATCCCTCACACAGAAAATGCATCGCGATTGAAAACTACAGGCCGCATGGCGGCTTCTCTCCAAGAGACGAACGATACTACAGTCACTGTACGTAACCTCACCTTGGAGGCCAGTATCTTGTAACTGATGCTTTACTACGTAATTACTATATCCCTCGCACCTTCACATTGATGATGCGATACAAGAACTACATCTCGATTAAAAAATATAGACCCCATGGCGCTTTTTCACTAAGAGACTAACGATACTACGATCACTGTACGTAGCCTATCCTGCCAGCACGGTAGCTTGTATCCGATGCCCAACTGCCTATTTACTATATTCCTCACGCTTTTACATTGACAATGCGAACATTGTATATCCCTCACTCATTCACATCGACGATGTGACACATAAATTGCATAGCAATTGAAATCTACAGGATCCATGACGACTTCTCTCCAGGAGACTAAAGATACTGAAGTCACTGTACGTAACCTTACCTGAGAGGCCAGTATGTTGTATCTGATGCACTACTATATAATTACTGTAACCCCCACACCTTCACATTGATGATGTGACACAGAAATTGCATTGCGATTGAAAGCAAAAGGCTGATGGCGGCTTATCACCACGAGACTAACAATACTTCAGTCACTGTTCGTAGCCTCTCCTGGCAGCAAGTAACTTGTGTCTGATGCACTACTGCCCATTTACTACACATCACACCTTCAAATTGACGATGCAACATAGAAATTGCATCGCGATTGAAATCTACAGACTCTATGGCGGCTTCTATCCAAGAGACTAATGATACTTCAGTCACTATACGTAACCTCACCTTGGAGCCCAGTACCTTGTAACTGATGCTTTACTACCTAATTACTATATCCCTTGCACCTTCACATTGACAATGCGATACAAAATCGGCATCTCGATTGAAAACTACTTGCCCCATGGTGCCTTTTCACCAACCTAATTACTATATCCCTTGCACCTTCACATTGACAATGCGATACAAAATCTGCATCTCGATTGAAAACTACTTGCCCCATGGTGCCTTTTCACCAAAAAACTAACGATACTATGGTCACTGTGCATAGCCTATCTTGGCAGCATGGTAGCTTGCATCTGATGCGCTACTGCCCATTTACTGTAACCCTCACACCTTCACATTGACGATGGGACACAGAAATTGCAATGTGATTGAAAACTACAGGCTTCATGGCGGCTTCTCACCAAGAGACTAACAATACTACGGTCACTGCACGTAACCTCACCTGGAAGACCAGGACCTTGTAACTGATACACTACTACACAATTACTATATCCCCCGTACCTTCACATTGACGATGGGACACAGGAATTTCATCATGATTGAAAACCACAGGCCTTATGGCAGCTTCTCTCCAAGAGACTAACGATGCACAGTTCATGTTAGATTAATACTTTCTATTAACATCAATTATCATTAGGGAGTAAGAGCATTGGCACGTAAGTGTTACAATTTGTATCTCCTTAAACAGGCTTCTGCAAGATGGTTGTTTAATAAACTTTACATTATCTTCCTATTGCATGATTCTGTTTACTAAATAGGTACTTTTTTATCTTGGCTGGATAGCGCCACAAGAGAATGGTATAGGAGGGTGTGAATGAAAACATTGTAGAAATCCAGTGTGCAGATCAGCACAATGACAGAGAGTTCTAAACTGAACTGAATTGTTTGATTAATACATTCATATGTGGGTGCCACCTGAATGTTTGTGAACTCCACATATGGAGCCTCAACGAATGTATGCCCACTGACCTCTAATTAAAATACGTTAAAGTCACTTGTGTCTGTTTGGAAACGTGTAATATGAGTCTTTGTATGATTAAGCCTTAAAGCTTGAGCTCTTCAGTGGATTATTTTTGGGTAGCAAGTATCAAAGTATTTGAAGACTCATGCAACATCCATGGTAAATAATTTATGTAGGTCAATAACAGGAGTGAGACAATCATCAAACCTTACAAGAAACTGTAATTGTAGTTTTCCCACTCTGAATATAGCGTTATTCCTGTGACATAAATTGTTAATATGAACGCCTGTTACCTATAATTAAGATGTGACATCAACCATTTAAAGAGAATGCCTATAATGCCATTACATTTTCGATTTCTTGTAAGATCTATGTGGTCCAAACAAAGTCTAGATAAGATCATATGTCAACAGACTAATTTTCCTTGTTTATTTCTACTTGAATGGAATTTGTGGAATAGTATACGGATTTATCTGTAGAAAAGCCTGTTCAGAGGTCAGACAAAGCTTCTGTTAAATATTATTATCAGAATGGTGGTTTAATTTTCTGTTACAGGCTACCCTCTCAATGTGTTTTCTGAACACAACAAGGAGGGAGATGTGTCTATAATAGAATTCACCTGCTTGTCTCCGCTTTTTTAAATAGGGTACTGCAGATTTCATCTTTCAGGAAACATATCTTGATTCATCAAATAATTACAAGGATAGCTCAAAATTCCTGTTGGTGCTATTATATGTGTACAAGAGTTTAGTAACAGTATCAAAATATTATCATGACTGAAATACTGAATTATGTACATATATAAAAAAAAGTTTTGCATCACCCCGTTTCCCAGAACTCCTGAAGATAGATGTTGACTGCGGACATAGTATCACAGACACAGTCCCTTTGACTGTTCACAGATGTCACTAAACCCACCCAAAGATGTAAACAACCATGCATGAGCAGTGTCTATTAGACAGAGGGAGTCCGACAGCCAATCAGTTCCAGTCATTCCACCAGGAAGGAGATACATGGCTCATGTTGCCTGAAGTTCAACCATACCTAGACGCTCAATTCCGCGGTTCGGTCGCGTCCACATTATTTTGTGACAGGAAGGGCTCGCAACAAGGGAAGTGTCCAGGCGTCTCAGAGTGAACCAAAGCAATGTTGTTCGGACATGGAGGAGATACAGAGAGACAGGAACTGTCGATGACATGCCTCGCTCAGGCCACCCAAGGGCTATTACTGCAGTGGATGACTGCTACTTATGGATTATGTCTCAGAGGAACTCTGACAGCATGTTGAACAATGCTTTCATGCTTTCATGTCGTGTTATGACTCAAACTGTGCGCAACAGGCTGCATGATGCGCAACTTCATTCCCGACGTCGATGGCGAGGTCCATCTTTGCAACCACGACACCATGCAGCATGGTGCAGATGGACCTAACAACATGCCGAATGGACCGCTCAGGATTGGCATCATGTTCTCTTCACCGATGAGTGTCGCTTATGCCTTCAAACAAATAGTCATCAGAGACATGTTTCGTGGCAACCCGGTCAGGCTGTACACCTTAGACACACTGTCCAGCGAGTGCAGCGAGGTGGAGGTTACCTGACTTTTGGGGTGGCATTATGAGGGGGCCAACATATACCGCTGGGGCAATCTGGACCAATAGTGCCTTGGTGAACTTGTGGATAGTATGCCATGAATACAGGCATGTATCAGTGCAAGAGGACATGCTACTGGGTATCAGAGGCACCGGTGGATGCAGCAATCTGGACCACCACCTCTGAAGGTCTCGCTGTATGGTGGTACAACACGCAACATGTGGTTTTCATGAGCAATAAAAAGGGCGGAAATGATATTTATGTTGATCTCTACTCCAATTTACTGTACAGGTTCCGGAACTCTCGGAACCGAGCTCATGCAGAACTTTTTTTGATATGTGTATGTACAAGAGTTTGGTAACAATGTTGAAGAATTATCATAACTGAAATAGTTATTGCTTTTTAGTGAACTACAGAAATCTGTAATATCCTGGCCAGTCAATGTCATAAAACTACTGCCTACTTGTGGACTAGGAAATGTAATGGGTTTGTTTTCAATCATCCAGTTTTTGTCAGTGTCTGCAGCTACTGTATGAAAGAATTCACTGAATTTTGTGCCCAGTGGTTTGAATTTATCATCACCTGTCTCACTACTGCTGTCACCCTGTTGCTGAACATTATTTGCCTTGCCAAGTTTATTATTTTCCTAATGATCTATGTTGCCTTTCTGTTGTTCATTTTTTTTTTCTTCAGAGTACAATTTTTGGGGGCACAGTGCAGAATTTTCCAATATCATTTGGACATAAGATAGTGAATTTTTAATGTTGATTGAAGTTTTCCCACTGCATCAAAGTACTGTCTGCCCCAGCGCCCTTGGCAAACACCTTTCCATTCAAACTTCCCGGCAGATTAAAATTGTGTGCCAAGCCGAGACACAGGCTCGGGACCTTTGCCTTCCACAGAGAAGTGGCTCTACTGCCTGAGTTACCCAAGCACAACTTATGACCAGCACTCCCCAACTTTACTTCCGCAAGTACCTCACCTCCTACCTTCCAAATTTTGCAACATTAGATCTCCTGGAAGACAGAATATTGAAGAGATATGGCTTAACCACAGCCTGAGGGATGTTTCCAGAATGAGATTTTCATTCAGCAGTGTAGTGCTAGTCTAGGTAGGAGATGAGGTACTGGCGGAAGTAAAGCTGTGAGAATGAGTTGAGAGTCATGCTTGGGTATCCCAGTCAGTAGAGCATTTGCCTGCAAAAGCAAAGATTCTGGGTTTGTGTTTCAGTCTGGTAAACAGAACTGTTAATCTCCCAAGAAGGTTGACATCAGAGCACACACTTTTCCATTGTTTATCCAGTAAATTCTTTTTAAATACTATACTGTGACGCAGTCAACATCTGTATAATTCTGTGAAACTGTGCTTTTACTGTTCTTGGTAGAACTGGCTAACAGGAATGCTTTCTTACAACAGTACAATTATGGTCAGGTAAATCATATATGACTGGGCTAACATCTGTTTCATGGGAGCATATTAGATTTATAAATAAATTATTAATCACTGTTGTACTATGCCCATCTATTTTTGTTGGGAAATGGAATGGGTACTGGGGAAATAAATTTCAGCTGGAGTTCAGTAACTCTGTTTACCATTAATATCAAAAGCTCGAGTCTAAAAAAAAAAGCATTTGATACTTGAGAAATCACTTAAATAGAAATACTAATGCAACATAAATAGAATTAAGGAACCAGCATCGATCCATTATGCTGTATACAATAAATTACCAAAAATTAGTTTATGATTAACATCCGGCACTTTAATGAATGTTTGGCGACAGTAGTGATACAACTGACCACCAAGAGTAAATCTATTGTACAAAAATGTATTTTCTTAGTATTATCTTCCTTGATCAGCTTGGAAAATAGAAGCTCAAATATGTGACTTCTCTTATGTATTGTGTTTCATTATTTGTGCATTTAGTAAATAATAAAGTATTTTTCTCTATATTTTTACTTGTGTGCTGCGTAAGAAGAAAGTACCTGAAGTACTTACAACTGTGGTTAACTCAAGTTGCCACAATTTTCCATTTTCACAGTATCGGTTCCAACATGGAGAAATTTACTATTGCCATTTCGCAATTGGACCTTACAATTAGTGAACTTTTGGCAGATGTGTTTGACAAACAGTCTTTCACTACTCCTCAAAATGCTATTTTGGAACATTTTGTACTGCCCACAGAACCACACCTAGAGAAAACCATGGAGAGTGAGTTAGTGATTGGTGCTTCCCCTTCCCAACTGATCTACGCCCTATGCACCTTGGTGGGACAAAATCTACTATCAGAGCAATCACTAAAGCTTTTTTGGTTCTGATGTTTGCTCCCACATGTCCAGGGAAATATTATCAGCTTTTCCGGACCTTCCCATTGATGAAGTGGCACGAAAAGCAGACTCTTTGACTAGCACTTATGCTGATTCAAATTTGTGTGAAATGAAAGCTGAGCTTATGGCAGATAGCCTCGAGCCAAGCATTTCAACCTCAGCAGCTTCTGGGGGTCCTGCACCGTGCATCATTTCCCTTCCTGCGCCAGGGCCATCTATGAGTCATGTCATCGATGAGCTGTCCTACCTTAATGCCAGGTTGCAATGACAAGAAGCAGCAGCCTCCAAATGACAGGCCAACATACAGATGGTGCTGGTTTCATAAATATTTTGCCAAAGCTGCTCGATATTGTATAAAACCATGCTTTTACTGATACTTCCCAGATGATGCCAGTAGGTGGGCATATTTGTCAAGGTCAGTTGAAGTACCTACAAGCCATACACAATGGAATTGAACCCACAGTAACAGTTTCTCACAGACTTTTCATGAAGGACAAACATATTGGGAATAATTTCTTAGTGGACTCAGGATATGGGATTAGTGTTTACCCTAAGTCACATAATATGCACTGCTCTAGTGAGCAAGGACTTAATCTTGTAACAGTTAACGGCCTCCACATTGCCGTGTTTGGAATGATGCAGTTGATTTTGTAGTTCAGTGATGAGCTGCAATCCACTTTGGCCTTTGTGGTTGCTGATGTCAATGGTGGAATTATCGGTGCTGCCTTTTTCTATCATTTTGCTTTCATGATGGATTTAGTGCATCAGTGTCTTCGGAAAGAGCCACTCTCACTTACTACCTCTGCAGCATCAGTTTGTGTTGTGAGCGACGCTATTGGGCTCTGTCACTCAAAGATATCTGCAACAGCCACGCCAACTGTGTCATGTCTGAAGGATTCATTACCATTTCCATACCCATGTGGACTGCGCATATGTTCTACTGCTAATATAATGAAGCTACATGAGAGTTGGCACAGGCTTATGGCTCAAATTTCTACTGTACAAGCTCGTCATAATGCCAAACTCTGTACCATTAATAGCCTGCACGAAACCAATATTTACTGTAGGTGTTCTTGTGAGGTCAGTGATATGTGATTGTGCTGCTGTCAACACTGACAATGAAAAAATATTAGATGCTCACTGAATCTGGAAAATTTAAGCATCCAGCCAATGATAGTTATGTTCACGCAATTCGACCCATGCAATATGCTGAGATAAAAATTATTAACTTTAAAGCTGGAGATATGAAGTGGAATTTTATTTTGAAGTTACATTATCTGCAAGAGTGTGAATCTCTAAAATTTGCCAATTCAGTCTCTGATTCACATGTGAATTTCTATAATACAAAAATGAATGTTTCTTTAGCAGCCCAGAAAATGAGCTTCAGCGTTCATGATACCATTAAATTTTTAGCAAGTTCCAAGCACTCAGATATTCATGGCACCTCTGCCACTGTAGAATTCATCATAATTATTGATAAACTGTTTGATGGGTGCAACTCAGGAGAGTTCATGTTAAGGGCTTTAAACAACAACTGAGAGCGGAAACTGCAAATTATTGGACTGAATTTCTTTGTCTTGCGGAAAAATTCCTTCAAACACTAAGGATTGATGGTCTTTGTACATTAGTACATCCACTAAAAGCATTTGTGCTGGTACTTTTATTTGCATACATGGTCTTAGAAGCCTCTCCCAGAAGTTTCTCTTTTGGTGTACAAAACCTCTTAAGTATTTTTTAACATATTGAAAGGGTACAGTACCGCCCGACATTGAAAATAGGTACAACATTCTTTGTTATTCTTGTCAGTACAACATATTTTTGCTAATAATCACTCAATTTCAATTAATACAGTGAAGCCGGATAACAGTGTGGGAAAGAATGACAATTTATTTATTTAACTGATCACATGTGCACTCCCACAAAATAAATCCCTACATCCAGATCTGTGAAATGAATGAATGTATGGTCATCTGCTAACCGCAGATAGTGAATGTGAATATATGATCATCTTTGAGATGATCTTTTGGTCACCTTTGGTGGAACCAAAGAGATGAAATTTACTGGAGCTTTGAGCGCCTGAAATGTGGCTGACCAATACGGTAGCAAGGTGCTCCCCCACTTCGGCAGAGGTGCAAGAGGACCTGAAGAACGGCCATGTTTCAGCACTCTGCTGCTGGATCTTGTGTTGGTAAGACCTGTCTTAGGTGTGCTTCATAAAGACAAAAGAGTGGAGACATGGTATGCATGTGAAATACTTAAGAGTAGTTTGGAATAATAATTTCTCTATTTCAGGAACTTTTGTGGGGAGAATTAAATGTCAGGCAGGTAATATTAAGGGGATCATAGTAATCTTCGGAAGTGACCAACGGTCACAATGAAACCACGTGTAGCAATAAGTTGAAATACTTCCGAGTGCTTAAGTTAAGCTGAATTACTAGCGTGTCTACTATAAGTTGAAAATATTTAAGAAATGGCGTGTGCAGGACTTGAAATTAGAGACGAGTGCTTCCACGTGGTAAGTACCGTGTGAATCTCAATCTGTGTATGAGACAAAGGATAAAGAGAACTACTCGTCCATGGTATCAGTTGAGGACTCGCGTGTGTGATGAATATGTTCTTAATATTACTTTGCGTGTTATGTTTCCGTGTGACGCTTGATTCAAACTATAATACTCTGAGAGTGAAGCAAGGTGAGTCAGCCGTCTATTCAGCAACGCCACTTGGCTTGCATTGCACAGGAAGACATGCATATATTCTCCAGAGTTCGTAGTAGGAAAGAAAAGTTACAAAGTGGGGCAGTGTCGTGTGAAACTTGGATGAATTTTAATTGAGGTGGGAAAGCTGAAAGTGATGTAATTATAACGCTGTGATTGTTCCTTGTTTTGTATTGTATGTTGCCAGTGTGATGTATTTCATGAAATTTAAGTATGTTTGGTTGGCATGGGAGAGTAACAAGATAGTTTCAGAAGCAGTGGGTTATGCATGTTCCTTTTTGTACCACTCGGTCTGGAGGAAAGTTTCGTGATGATGGGTGTGAGAGTCGAAGTGTGATATATAGCAAAAGATCCACCATCCTATCCAGAAAGTGCACTGTAGTGTTAAATAATTACGAGACCATAAGATAGAGAATCACCAATGTAAAGCCATGCCCACTGGGCGGATTTTCTCGTGTGTTATTGTTGTAGGTTATAGAATTTGTGTGTTTAGGTTATAGAATTTATCGGAATAAATAAGACTGTGAAAAGAAAAAGATTGGTGGCCTTTTCCTTCGAATAGTATGTTGTCATGATACCCAGAATTTATAATGTTTGCGACATTCATATTCAGTGCGATGGCCACGTGTTGATCAAAGCCATTGAATAAGAAAGAAAATGTGGTATTGCCAGTGCGTAGTGAACAATCAGAGTTGTGTAAATTTTTAATAGTCAGTAGAGCTGCCACACGTGTATGAATCTCGTTAGAAAACAACACTTTTTTATACTCGGCTGCGCACCTCTGTTTCGCTAACGCATCGCTCCGAGTCATGTAGCCCCACACCACGGTTGCGCCAGTGGGCTCCTTCTTCCTGTAACCCGCGACATGCGAACCGCTGCGTTTACCCTTTAAGCGGTTCGATGGCCACTGTGGCCTCCATTCCAATTCGCAACCGCTGGTCTGTGTAACTTACTGCAATCCAGCCCACAGCTGGCTGCAACTTGTGCGCTCCGAAATATTGCACCAAATCTAACTTCCCTATCTTAAACTGTGCTGCCGCTACATTATTCCCCTCTTTGGAAAGACCCGGTCCCCGGGTCGTCCTTTAACTAACTCTTAAACTTGTTTGGATGCTTACTTACTACTAGAAAACTTAAATGTGGTCTAGTGCCCCTTGAAACCATGGCATGAAACAAAACATAAAAATTCCTTACTCGACGACCACTGCTGAATCAACCCCTTACCTACTCATCTCACCCCCTCAGTATCCAATCTCCTGGGACTTGGACTATCCTTGGTTCCCTTTCGGAATTAGCTCTCTGCCTGATCAGAAAGAAAAAACACAAAACAAAGTTAAGACTGTGATGTCACTTGGCCCAGAGGTGCTCAAAATGATCGTTATTTGCCGTTGCCTTTCTCTATACTGCATGACATGTTGAACAAGCTGTTCGGCTGATATGCGCCCCTCTTGCTCTATAACGAACTGGTTTATGGATCTCAACAGACGTGCTCCAGAGTCTGGTTTAACAAGATCAGATTCTGCCTTGGCAAAAACTCTAAAGTGGCTTCTGGCCAGTACAGCTGTGGCTGCGTAACATTCAATTGTGTGACTCCTGAAATTGACGCTGGCAGATGGAAGGTTGGTCCTATTATGTTACACTTTGTTCCATTGATTAAAATTCCGCTCCCCATGAGCTCTAAACCTTTCGCTTCCGTAAACACTCCTTGCTCAAAACAACTTGCCGCTACTACCAAATTCTCATAGACGGAGAAGATCGAATGCATGCCGACTCGTTGCAAGCTCAATTTTGATTAAACAATGTTCCTTGGGCAGTCTATTCTATTTCCCCTGAGCTAAAAATAACTGCACCATGCACGTGTCCCATATTTTTAGCATCGCAGATTTTCCTCCAACATTCACTATTTTTTATCCAAACTCAACACCGATTGTATGACTACTTCCATCCTTAAATTCACATTATATGAACTGGTGCAAGAAACACGACTTTCCTGACCCAGCCCTGTTGATAACTAAAAATGTAAACAAGATATCGTACGACTCTGACATCGTCCAACACATACTTATTACGGCTTTGCCGAAAAATTTACTCCGATTCATTTATCTCTCCAGAACTGCGTTTTATTTCTCCTCCAACAACACTCCACATACGTCAGACGCTACACTTCCCTTTTCAGTAACCTGAGAACAGGGATCACCATCACCCTTCCTCCCTCTTCAAAAAGACTGCTGCCCCTAGCAGGCTAACAATACCTGAAAACACATATAAAATACAATGCCTAATTAATCCATACAAACCCAATGATACATGACACGAAAACAAAAAAACTACAAATACTCTACTACTTTCTAGAACGTAAAGCATATGGTACTTCATGCTGTACTCTATCTTTCATCTGCGCTTAGCACCATTCTACACTCTCTCTTTCTTCCTCTTTCCTACCTTTGACACGCCTGGAATCACATTCGGGCAGGCAACCTTTAAATGTCTGTAATCGCCCAATGTGTACTATCGTCGTTCTAGTTGGCAGCCGAAGCTTCACATTAACAGAATATGTGGTCTGAACAACTTGGTATGGCCCTTGTACATCGTGAGGAACTTCTTCGTTTTCCCCTTTTGCGTATAGGGGCTGGACAGCATTACCCATTGCCCCACCCTATACTGCAGTAAACGTCCTTTCCGTGCCTTTCCAAAGCCTTTGTATTTGCCTTTTGTACTCGTTTCCAAACATCCCGAATTGTCCTTGCGAATTGACGTACAGATTCACCAATCCTTCTTTTCTGTATCTTCACTAAATCAAACGGGGACTGCATATTTCGCCGGTACACTACCTCATATGGAGACAAACCGGTATTTGTATGGACTTTAGCATTATATGCGCATACAATATGCTTCAAATACTCGTCCCACTGATGGTGATGAGAATGCACATAAAAACTCAGCATCTTCCCGATTGTTCTGTGTACCCGTTCTGTCCTTCCGTTGGCCTGTGGATGCAACGCACTCGTCCTCAATTCCTTTAGGTCCAACAATTTACATAGTTCCTTCATTAAACCCGACATGAAGTTGGTCCCTTGGTCAGTAATTATTGTCTCTGGTACACCAGACTTCAAAATCTAGTTATTTACTAACGCTTGCGCGACCATTGCTGACTGTTGATTTGGCATAGCCACCATCTCCACATACCTTTAAAAATGGTCTATTATTGTCAGAACGAATCTGTTCCCAGATGGTGTTCACCTAAAAGGTCCTAAGACATCAATCCCCAGGAAAGAGATGGAACATGTTGCCCCCGGTAATCGTTGTAGCTGTATCTGTTTCTGACTCAAATCTGCTCTCTGCGCACATGGTATGCAATTCTTGACATACTGATCCACATCTCCCCGCCACTCTCCTATTCGTCTCTCTACACACTCCATGACCGGATAACACGTGATCATGTGCTTCCTTTAAAACCTCATACCTTAACTTTGCTGGCACTATTACCCTTGGCCCTAACTTCGTTTCCCTGCACAGAAGACCGTCGTACACATTAAACTGTGGCTGTGTCTGATACAGTTTACAATCATTGTCCGCGTCCTGTAATTTTTGCCGCACCGCTAGGTCATAACCTATGACTTCTAGTTTTGCCACCTTCCTACTTAGTGCATCTGCATTACTGTGCTTTTTCCCAAGCTTGTGCACCACCCCCCGTAGTCGAATTCACTAAGCCTCACAGCCCATCGAGCGAGTCTAGTAGACTGATCCTTCAACTCCAACAACCACTTCAATGCAGCATGATCTGTCACTACCCGAAATCTTCTCCCATACAAATAACATTTAAAATATGTGATTCCATAGATTACGCTTAGCATCTCCCTCTCTGTTGTTGAGTAATTCGTCTCTGCTGCATTCAACTGCCTAGACGCATAGGCTACAGGATGTTCTTTCCCATCAATTTCCTGACTAAGAACACACCCTAATGCTTGATTCGCTGCATTGCATGCTAGTATAAACTCCTCTTCAAGATCTGGAAACACAAGAACCGGACTTGATGTTAACACTTCTTTCAGTTTGTCAAACGCTTTCTGACACTCTTCTGTCCACTGAAATTTCACACCCTTCCGTAACAATTGCGTCAATGACTGTGCTAAATCTGCAAAACCCTTCACGAACTTCCAATAGAAATTGCAGATTCCGATAAACTGCTGCACTTCCTTAACTGTTTTCAGTTCCTGAAAATCCCTTACAGCCTGTACCAACCTCGTATCTGTTCGCACTCCGTCCTTCTGATAATATGATCCAGATATTTTTGACTTCTTCTAACGCGAAATGACACTTCTCCAGGCTCAGCGTCAAACAAGCTTCTCTTAACGCCATAAAGACTTCCCTTAACTGTTGTCTATGTTGCTCCATACTACTTGAAAACACTATAATATCATCCAAATAGACAAGACACTGCCGTGGTTTCAAACACCTAAATACACTGTCTAGCAACCTCTGAAACGTTGCCAGAGCGTTTTTCAACCCAAATGGCATTCTAATGTACTGGTAATGGCCTCCAGATGTAGAGAAAGTAGTTTTTGGACGATCCCCAGGAGCCACCTCTAACTGATGATAACCACTTGTCAAATCCATCGTAGGAAAGTACTGGCACTGTCCTAAGTGATCCAAAGTCTCTGATATGTTTGGAATGGGGTATGCATCCGTTACTGTCTTATTATTGAGGTATCGATAGTCACAACAGAACCTGTATTTCTTAGTTCCATCCGTAGTTTTTTAGGCATAACGACAATTCCCGCTCCCCAGCAACTATTACTATGCTCTATAATACCGCCCGCAAGCTGCTGATCATTGAAATCCTCCACAATCGGCTGCAAATACCTCGGTATTCTCTATGGTTTACGGTAAACCGGTGCTTCAGTCCCTGTTGGTATCCTATGTTGAACGAATGGAGTTGCTGGCAACGGCCCTTGTGGAAAAAACAAATCCTTAGATTCCCACAATAATTCTTCCATCTGCTCCCTTTCTTCTCCTTTCAAATGTTTAATTTTGTCACGCAATGCAGTTCTATCGTCAGTTAGTGGTTGATCGCTTCGTCTACCTCTCGAACACCAGTCTTCATCATCTGGCACATCCAAATTTGCTACTAAAACTCCTTTCCTCAAATTCGCGTCTACAGCACTAAAATTATCCACCTTCTCGGGAACTACTCGCCCGTCATTCCCCTCCTGTATGCGTACAACACTACGTTGCACAAAACAACCCAGTGGACCCAAAACTTCATTATCCTCCAATGGTTCAATAACACATACTGTACCCACAGGTAGATTTGACTCCACACTTACCCAGAGCGACTTCTCAGTGCCACTAGACACACACTCATGTGAATGTACACGGTTCAATTGGTTTGTTCATTACGTTGAACGCCCCTGGCGACAGCTCTGCACTGACAACAGTTTCCCCTAGCAGCCTCGGTCCGGCACACAGTTTTGCCGGCCAGAATCGCCGAGTGGTTCTAGGCGCTACAGTCTGGAACAGGTTCGAATCCTGCCTCGGGAATGGATATGTGTGATGTCCTTAGGTTAGTTAGGTTTAAGTAGTTCTAAGTTCTAGGGGACTGATGACCTCAGCGGTTAAGTCCCATAGTGCTCAGAGCCATTTGAACCATTTTTGAACTCCTAGCGGAAATAACATTCCACCAAGTTCCACAGTTCGTTGTCCAAGGTCAATTTTGGCATGATGTTGATGCAAGATATCTACTCGTAGGATCATGTTGTAGCACTCGCTCACCCATGGTACTACCTCCATGCATGCAAACAATCGGACTTTCCCTATGCGAAAGTCAACTGTCACCGACCGCAGAGGCATGACCTCCTTATCCCCCACTCCACGCAACATGTAACGTGGTGGGTCTAACTTCCTACGTCCCATTATATTCTTAGTAGCCACTGACACTTGCGCCCCTGTGTCCAACAAAATCTTAAACTTTTTAGTTCCTACGGATCCTACCACTGAACATTCCACCTCTGCATACGTATTCGTAGCATTTGCTTGTATCTTTGTAAAAGCCCTTCCTTTAACTGCTTAAACTGTCCTGCCTTCCTCAAGGCCTCAGAACACCTTACATATGTTGCCTTGCCAGAAAACGGAATAATCAAACTCACGGCGGCTGGATGAATCTCCTGCACCTTAGGCAACAACGACTTATCACATGCGGTTTCCCGTTCACTTCTAGATGTTAATTCATTTCTCAACTGAGTATTGTCCGCTGTCAGTTGTGCTACTTTTTCCAACAAAATCCGCATCGCTTCTGGTTCTGACACACTTTGTATCCTTGACTCTGCCATTGTGTTGCCTCCGTTCTTAGTTAGACCCGACAAAAAAATTTAAGTACCAGAACAATCTGACTTCCTACAACGCCATATCATCATACTCAGTAACATCATAAACCAATACAAAGTAATCAAATGCCACGAAAAACATCTTATCGTCCCAAATACACTAACACTTATTCTGACAAAATAAATAATATGCATACGCAAAACATCTAAAATGTGACTTCTGGCAAGCCATACTCAAAACACCAACAAGAAAGAAAACGTCCAACACTCAAAAGAACCATTTTGACAGCACTCACCACATCTTGTGACTGTCCTGCAGGCGGTGGGCTCGAACGCCGTACTGGACAGACGACGTCCGCTATCATGACACCAAATATAGTGGGTGGGTGCCAAGAGGTGCCATATTAAAACTCGGCGAGAACTTTCCAAATGATTTATTCGTTTCCACTACATTGTTTGATTCACCTCAGTCTCCATCACAGGCCCTGCATTGCTGAGGAAGTACCCCCAGCGGCCTGTGAAACGCAATGCTGTGTCGTGCTGGCCTTGTTCACCAGCTGTATAATTCCAGTTACATCAGGATGGCTGTGCCAGCAGCCGACTCAGGGCCCACCGTCCCTGTTGATTCCGCGCTGCTCTGCCGGGAGATGTAGGTCGGCCCCGCTGCTGCTTCTATCTCGGCTGGCGTAGCTGGGAAGGCGGCGGCAACGACCACCCCCGTTCTGGCATCCGAACCTGCGGCCCTCGCCTCGTAAGTCTGCGGCGTGTGTTGGGAGACGAGACAACTGCCCACGGTAGTGACCCGAAGAGTGGCCTGCTCTCGCTGTCTGCGGACCCCGCGTCGGCCTCAGAGGGTCGCACCAACGACACACCATGGACTGGTACACTGTCGCCCCATCTGCTGCCATATGTCGCCGGTAGTGTGACATGTATCGCCATCCAGGAGAGCTGCCACACTTGAATGAATCTCTTTAGAAAACAACACTTATTTATACTCGGCTGCGCAATCACTCCCAGTCATGTACGTCCCACACCACGATTGCGCCAGCAGGCCCCTTCTTCCTGTAACTTGCGACATACGAACCACTGTGTTTACTCTTTTCAGCGGTTTGATGGCCACTGTGACCTCCATTCCACTTCGAAACTGCTGGTCAGCGTAACCTACTGCAATCCAGCCCGCACCTGGTTGTAACTCGTGCGCTCTGAAATATTACACCAAATCTAACTTCCCTATCTTAAACTGTGGTGCCGCTACATATATGATTAAGTAACTACAATAAGAAATTTTTCATGTCAATGCTTTTGTCATTTTGTACTGCTATACAGTTTTGTCATTTAGAAAATAAAATTCGAAAAAAAGAAGCAAAAAATATTTTGCACAGAGGTAAGGTTTTTGAGAAACATAATTTGTCAGCAGCTTTAGTGGCAGTTCAGAAATTACGTATGTAAACACAGCAGAATAATAGCAAAATTTATGTTGCAGGGAAAGGTTAGAAGGTACTAGGCAATAGCTACCAGTGGACTATAAACTAAGCACACACAGTGTCATATAATGTACATAAATGGTTACTGTATATTTTCTATGTAGCAGAACAATTTGACACTTTGTGCCGATTCATCATGGCAACTGAGATGTCACGCATCACGCATCGTGTACTACACATGCAAATAAAGATGACAATCGGAGCGGTGCCTGATGGGAGCGACCGTAAAGGCATTTCCCATTTACAGTCGCTACCATCAGCCACCGCACTGAGTGTAACATTGTTTGCGCATGTAGTACACCAGGGCCGGCCAGAAATTCTGCACGCGTGTGGTGCTCCTGCACATGTGCAACTTCCGGGTCACAGCGTGCACGCCGCAGCCGTCAGCGTTCATGTAGTGCATGTTTCTACGCACAGATGTCGCTTTATCCACTTGCTGAGATACCCTGTACCGGCGCATTCTAGTGCTCTTTCCACAGCTTGCATGCCAACCATGGGAAGGTATTTCGCGTATTAAACATTTAAAATACTGTCACAGTCCACTCATTGAGACGTCTACTTTTATGTTAACAGTTTAACCCAGTAAGACAAGTAATACAGTTAACAACCGTGTGTTTTTATTAAGGCAGCTTGACTGACGGTACATAAATACGCTTAGTGTTTTTGATCTAGTATTTAAGAAAGAGAGCACTCGGCGACTTCCAGCGAACCTTAGTCATGATTTCAAATAACATTAAACTAATGCAAGGTTTCCTATAACTAATTCTCGGTACCCTGAGTTATACCCACATAATTTCTGTCTCACTGACCTCTGAACAGAATGACAACCGCAGACCTCTCGATGATGACCTGTACCATTATTGCTATATCTTTCATCAGTTCCATCTGAAATGTGCACAATAACCGACAATTAGATGAATGTTATGTTTTATCGACTTCAGCTGAGCGTAGCCCTTCACACATTTTTTTTTAAAAAAAGAACGTAAGTGTAAGTATACAACAATCGGTTTAATGACAAATTTTCCTTATAATAATGAAACATGGAGCAGAATGAGGCAATAGTGCACAGTTAGTAAACAATAATTTTTAATTATGGAAGGAATAAATCCAAACACGTTTATCACTGGTCATGAGAAATGATATAGCTAATATCGGGCACAAAAGCACGGCTCATTGACAAACGCAAGCAGTTGCGGGAGATTTTCATCGCTGATGCTTGATCAAAACGACTGAGAACATAGATCTTCCGTTCTTTGCTTTTTCACAGTACCTGCCATTTCTCAGTACTTCTCTGTTAAAGTCACGGTCACCAGGGGTAAACGAGACTGGGTATGTTGCGCTCTTGCTTGTACCACATAAACAGGGAAGAGGAGCCGCTGCCGTTCATATAGGACACATGCCTAATAACAGATGTCGCTGTTGCACACGTGCGCACATGTGCAGCAATTCCGCACGTCTGCACACTGTGCAGCATTTGGCCGGCCCTGCAGTACACGAAGCACAGCTGTGATGCATGGTGTCTCAGTCACCATGATGAATCGGCACAAAATGTCAAATTGTTCAGCTACATAGAAAAAATACAGTAACCATTTATGTACGCTATATGATGCTGTGTATGCTTAGTTAAATGGTAGTATCTCTCACTGAGTAAAAGGCTATTTTCTTTTCTTTTTTTTTCTTCTTTGTTGAATTTAGATTCCCCCCCAGAGGAGAAGGCGGGGGGGAGGGGGGGGGGGCAGGCTGGCAACAGTATAATATGCCACTCTGCGGCCTACAGAAGAGTTTAAAAACATAATGAGTAGAGAATAAACAATAAAAACAGGTGATAAAACAGTGACTGGGTGAAACTGTAATAGGGCGACAAATGGCAGAAGTTAAAATATAAAAACAAAGAGCTGGTAATGCTAATCTAAACACATAAAATTAGACATGGACAATTAAAAAAAAAAACGTGGTGACAGTCTGGTTTCTGTTCGCAAGAGTTAAAAAAGAACAACATACCTAGTGACGTAACAAAAATGGGACGTGCAACACTGACACATCACTAAAATACTGCACTATAAAGTAGACTCAAAGACAGACTGGCGGGGGAGGGGGGGTGGATCCGGCCAGAAGAGGGGGGCGGGGGGAGGGGGAAGGAGAGGAAAAGCAAAAGGGGGAGCCAATGGAAGGAGAGGACACAGGAAGGGGAGGGGGCAGGGTGGACACGAGAAGGAGTGGGGAAGGCAGGGGAGGGGAAAGCAAAAGGACTCGGGGGAGAGTGAAAGCCTATCCATAGTGCCATCTCTTATAGCTATTGAGAAACACACTGACAACTGAGTAACGTAAGCAATTCACCACCAAACACTGTGCTTATATCAGTTCATTACATATTTACACATACTGCAAAACAAAGTAAATTGACTAATTCAAGGTATGCTATGCCCATGGAAATAAAAGATAATAAACTTCATTGCAATGGTTTGACACTCGTTAACTATCGATAGTCATGCCCAGCAGTCTTGCAGCCTATAAATTTCAAATCTTCGGCACTGAAATCTGATTGAGAAAATTAAAGTGTATAAACACTTGATGCAAATTTGTTTGTAGTGTGAATGTAGAAATTGAAGGGTTGGTGTGGAAAATCACTTTAACTCTGCCTGCAGTTACTGTAGGAGTGAATTAAATAGCTCTGCAGTTGATGGTGTCAGTTCCAAGCCTGGAGAAAGGTGGAGGGTTGTCGAAGTACTGAAGCCATAAAAGAATCGACATAAAATAGTAGGAGAGAGCCAGTAAAGTTTAATACCCTAGTTGCAATGATGACAATGATAATGATGATGATGATGACAATAATAATAATAATAATAATAACAATAATAGCGATTAACCCATATATTTTCAACTTAATTGCGTGATGCAAATAAAGCAGCTACCAGTATCTCACGCCTCTGTAAATATAGTCTTATTGCTGAATGTGGCCATCAGAGGGACTGAACATAACAAGCAGGAATGCTGGAGCTTCCAGAATCTATTCAACCAAAACACAAACACTTTTGGGCATAACAGTTTCTATTGAATAAAACTTTTTGTGGTTAATACTATTCTTATAACAGCTAAATATAACAGTTTATGAATGGATAACTTTCTCCCCCTCTGCAATTCCTGCTATTATCTATCACTGCAACAGCACCAAAGAACTTACTTGTCAGGACTAAAGGCTAGCGTGTTCAGTTTCCAAGTCAAGACAAAGTTATTGTAGAAGTGAACAGACACAAGGATCGGGTATGCCTTAATCAGATTTGTTGCAAGTAATATGTTTCTATTTGTAACCAATAGCTCAATATATAGCATATTTACATAAAA